>NC_047103.1:73175408-73273265 GCF_902500255.1 Thalassophryne amazonica
TTTAAAGGGCAAAACATTGCAGGTTTGCAGTTCAACTGATCTCATAAACTTATTACTTTTTTAATATTTTTAATATTTCTCAGTGGTGGTGCACCAATCAATGAAATAATTTGGGACAGAATTAACTCCTCCTGCCCCCTCCAGTTGACAGCAATGTAGTGTTGCAATTAGTCTAACTCAGCAGATGAATTTTAGCCCATGATGTGCTGTGCCAACAAATGGAACATTTACATTTGTAGTTCAACATGTCAGTCATAATCAAGAATTTCGCTCATATTACTTTTATTATTTGGGCAATTCCATGGGACTGTTAACACTTTCAGTGGTCCTGCTGTGATCTAGACATGCTGGAGAATTATGGTTTGACCATTATTTGCATATCCTGTTTAGAATAATACGTTTCTGGTATGGCTAGATCGCAGCAAGACCATTGAATGTATGAACCGGGCCGTCTCTGCCACTGCTCAAAAAAACTCACATTATTCAAACAAACTGGACTTTGCCACGCACTCTGGAGCAGTCCAGAGTGGCCAGTGTGAGTACACCTGAACCCTTTGGTCACATTAGCTACAAGCAACAGCAGGCATAGCAACAAGCTACCATTAATTTTCAATCAGAGTGGGAGTTTTACAGCAACAAGAGACAAGTGTTCACTTTGCTGCTAGCTAGTCCGGGCCATAGTAGACGAGAAGTTTATTTTGTGCAAATGCTGAGCAAAAGGACATGGTGACTGAGAGTCCGAGGGAAGGCAGGTTGACATCACACAATGTATGTTGGTTGCTCGCTTGAACAGAATAATCCAATATAGCAGCATATGCTCCGAAACAGTTGTATTTCTGTATAAATCTCTCTGTAAAAGCTCATAGTGACAGTGTTGGGTTTCAGTCTTTTATAATCAGTTTAAACATTGCACACAGTAACAGCAAGTAACCATGAGCTGGTCACTCCCCGGAATGCCCACGAAGTGGCAAACTCCAACTGCTTGTCACCCTAATTTGTAGCTAATCCGACTGTCATGAATCCCCATTTTACTCCTGGTGAGTACCTCACAATGGGACCAAGCTGGCACTGGTTTGTGTGTGAATGGGTGAATGTAAGGCATCACTCTAAAGGGCTTTGAGCATGACAGTGTGACATAAATACAGTCCATGTACCATTTATACGACTGGTTACCAAGATCATGTTTGTGGCACAGATATTTCTGGGTTGTATAACTGTAAAACAGGTTTTTTCCGAGCTGTACTGGGTGTCACATTCACAGGATATAAGGTTTAGCTCGTGGAGAACTGGTAGTTTTATTAAAAAGCCGTCCTGTGGAAGGGTTACAATGGTATGTAGTTATCTTCATGATAACAACTACATGTGATCTTCATTTAGCCTGGAAAAAGAGTCTGTTGCTCTATAAAAAAGCCCTCCGTAAAGCTAGGACATCTTTCTACTCATCACTAATTGAAGAAAATAAGAACAACCCCAGGTTTCTTTTCAGCACTGTAGCCAGGCTGACAAAGAGTCAGAGCTCTATTGAGCTGAGTATTCCATTAACTTTAACTAGTAATGACTTCATGACTTTCTTTGCTAACAAAATTTTAACTATTAGAGAAAAAATTACTCATAACCATCCCAAGACGTATCGTTATCTTTGGCTGCTTTCAGTGATGCCGGTATTTGGTTAGACTCTTTCTCTCCGATTGTTCTGTCTGAGTTATTTTCATTAGTTACTTCATCCAAACCATCAACATGTTTATTAGACCCCATTCCTACCAGGCTGCTCAAGGAAGCCCTACCATTATTTAATGCTTCCATCTTAAATATGATCAATCTATCTTTGTTAGTTGGCTATGTACCACAGGCTTTTAAGGTGGCAGTAATTAAACCATTACTTAAAAAGCCATCACTTGACCCAGCTATCTTAGCTAATTATAGGCCAATCTCCAACCTTCCTTTTCTCTCAAAAATTCTTGAAAGGGTAGTTGTAAAACAGCTAACTGATCATCTGCAGAGGAATGGTCTATTTGAAGAATTTCAGTCAGGTTTTAGAATTCATCATAGTACAGAAACAGCATTAGTGAAGGTTACAAATGATCTTCTTATGGCCTCAGACAGTGGACTCATCTCTGTGCTTGTTCTGTTAGACCTCAGTGCTGCTTTTGATACTGTTGACCATAAAATTTTATTACAGAGATTAGAGCATGCCATAGGTATTAAAGGCACTGCGCTGCGGTGGTTTGAATCATATTTGTCTAATAGATTACAATTTGTTCATGTAAATGGGGAATCTTCTTCACAGACTAAGGTTAATTATGGAGTTCCACAAGGTTCTGTGCTAGGACCAATTTTATTCACTTTATACATGCTTCCCTTAGGCAGTATTATTAGACGGTATTGCTTAAAATTTCATTGTTACGCAGATGATACCCAGCTTTATCTATCCATGAAGCCAGAGGACACACACCAATTAGCTAAACTGCAGGATTGTTTTACAGACATAAAGACATGGATGACCTCTAATTTCCTGCTTTAAACTCAGATAAAACTGAAGTTATTGTACTTGGCCCCACAAATCTTAGAAACATGGTGTCTAACCAGATCCTTACTCTGGATGGCATTACCCTGACCTCTAGTAATACTGTGAGAAATCTTGGAGTCATTTTTGATCAGGATATGTCATTCAAAGCGCATATTAAACAAATATGTAGGACTGCTTTTTTGCATTTACGCAATATCTCTAAAATTAGAAAGGTCTTGTCTCAGAGTGATGCTGAAAAACTAATTCATGCATTTATTTCCTCTAGGCTGGACTATTGTAATTCATTATTATCAGGTTGTCCTAAAAGTTCCCTGAAAAGCCTTCAGTTAATTCAAAATGCTGCAGCTAGAGTACTAACGGGGACTAGAAGGAGAGAGCATATCTCACCCATATTGGCCTCTCTTCATTGGCTTCCTGTTAATTCTAGAATAGAATTTAAAATTCTTCTTCTTACTTATAAGGTTTTGAATAATCAGGTCCCATCTTATCTTAGGGACCTCGTAGTACCATATCACCCCAATAGAGCGCTTCGCTCTCAGACTGCAGGCTTACTTGTAGTTCTTAGAGTTTGTAAGAGTAGAATGGGAGGCAGAGCCTTCAGCTTTCAGGCTCCTCTCCTGTGGAACCAGCTCCCAATTCGGATCAGGGAGACAGACACCCTCTCTACTTTTAAGATTAGGCTTAAAACTTTCCTTTTTGCTAAAGCTTATAGTTAGGGCTGGATCGGGTGACCCTGAACCATCCCTTAGTTATGCTGCTATAGACGTAAACTGCTGGGGGGTTCCCATGATGCACTGTTTCTTTCTCTTTTTGCTCTGTATGCACCACTCTGCATTTAATCATTAGTGATCGATCTCTGCTCCCCTCCACAGCATGTCTTTTTCCTGGTTCTCTCCCTCAGCCCCAACCAGTCCCAGCAGAAGACTGCCCCTCCCTGAGCCTGGTTCTGCTGGAGGTTTCTTCCTGTTAAAAGGGAGTTTTTCCTTCCCACTGTAGCCAAGTGCTTGCTCACAGGGGGTCGTTTTGACCGTTGGGGTTTTACGTAATTATTGTATGGCCTTGCCTTGCAATATAAAGCGCCTTGGGGCAACTGTTTGTTGTGATTTGGCGCTATTTAAAAAATTGATTGATGATTGATTATCTTAAGCAAGGCTTTAAGATTGAATATGTGTCATGTCTCTCTTATAGGTATACAAGATCCTGGTCAAGAAGAATCAAGATGAGAGCTGGGTTGTTTTTAGAAGGTACACAGACTTCTCCAGACTCAATGAAAAGGTGCGTTTGAATTGAATGTGTGTCTACATAATCTCATGTCTGTAGGATGTATGGACACTCTTACTTTTGAAGCCTATCTGGAAAACAGTTTTCATGGATTTACATCAGTTGGCATTCGTATTGAATAAAGTTACTGTGACTACAGCTTAAGTGTTG
This sequence comes from Thalassophryne amazonica, assembly GCF_902500255.1. Taxonomy (NCBI): domain Eukaryota; kingdom Metazoa; phylum Chordata; class Actinopteri; order Batrachoidiformes; family Batrachoididae; genus Thalassophryne; species Thalassophryne amazonica. The sequence continues at coordinate 73,179,367 of NC_047103.1, forward strand.
TTTTTTTTGTTTGTTTGTTTTGTTTTGAGGACCTGAGAATGCTCTGCCAGACTGCCCTCAGTCTTTTGTCAGCATTAAGTTTGTTTGATTTTGCGCAAATTTCAGGATCTCATAAAACATCTCTCTACAGATTTAAAATCATCATTGGCAGTGTTTCTATTTGGTGAATGTCCCATCTGTGAAATCTTACACTAATTCATATAAACAGGGCTCGACATTAACGGCCCCTTCACACATAGCACGAATAAGTAGGAATCGGGGCGAATCACGGCAAAACAGGCCGAATGGGCGAACCCCGAAAGCATCAAGCCAGTGTTGGGAGGGACACATGGTTGGGCAGGCATGAATGATCCTGCTGCAACGGTTTTGTGCACTTTCATGCATGAACACAGTGTGAGCAGCTGGAGCGTGTGGAACCACATTGCAGCGCTGATGTGGAGATTAAAAAAAAAAGATAAAAAAGCAGCTGGAACGTGTGGAACCACATTGCAGCGCTGATGTGGAGATTAAAAAAAAAAAGATAAAAAAGCAGCTGGAACGTGTGGAACCACATTGCAGCGCTGATGTGGCAAAACAAAATGAAAACCACACACCATATAAAACACAGCAGTTTCCAATATTTAATCCCTCTTATCGAGCGGAGAATACAAGTATGATCCCGCTGTGCTTCTGTATATGACCCACGGTCACAGACATACAGTCATGAAATTTCATGAATGAAGCAGTGCACTCTTATTATGTCCATCCGGGTATATAAATAATTACTACAATCACCAGACACTGATAGGTTAGATATTGTTGTATAATTAGTGAAAGTCACTGGGTTGATCTAAATAATAAATAAAAGGGGACCCAATGCAGATCCCTGCGGTTAAATAAAAAATAAATGCCACTTGCGGGATTCGAACCTGCAGTTTACAAAAGTTCTGATTAACAGAAACGTTACCACTGTGCTTATAACAGGAGCATAAAAAGCCTAAAATAAACAAGTATATAAATGTATCATTCAAAAAAAGAAATCAATGTACAGAAGAGTTCGCTGTCTTTAACTATGGTAAAAAAGCGCTGTAATAACTGACAAAACTGTGCTTTTTACCTTGTATTTTTGGTGATACGTGACTGAAAGTGGCGTATTTGTCTCACTGTTGCCTTACTATAGTCCTGCGGCGCGCCACTCACAGGACGCGTGTCAGGCCGGACACATGCGCAGGCCTGGCTGAGCCGTCATTTACAGCTGTCAGCAAGTCTGTGGCCAGCGATCATCTGATAGGTGGCTTGCCGTGCCGTGTGCGTTCAGATGTGGCCGGTTGTTCCCCATCTGTACATACCTATCAGCATGTTATGCAAGTGTATTACCCCCCCTCCCCCCCAACACGTGCCGTGAGGAGAGGGGGGGCGTGATACACGCATGCCACATGTTGTGGGGGGGCAACACACTGCTCTCCCCTCAACATGGTCATGGGGGCACTTAGACAAATATCACAGCCAGATGAGAGTGGTTGTCTGCTCACTATGTTCATACTGACAGCGCAAATGGCCTCATATTTTTTTAAGTGTCCAGCGAGCGGTGTTGGACGTTCGTGTGTGTCACCCGGAATTTGACCGACACCTGCCGCGAGAGGGATCAAATGGGCTCTCGCAGGGCACTCTCTGTTTTTCGGCCGCTGGTGTGTGCAAATAGTTGGAGCGACAGGTGTACGAAGTGTTGGAGGCGGCTCTGATTTTTCTTGAATGGCATGTAATTCCTCCTTCGTGCGCTAGTTGGCTTCAGTCGTGTTATGTGTGAAGGGGCCTTAATGCTCGTCTGCTTGGCATTGGTGAGCGAGCGGTGCTGTTAGATTTGTGCAGCAAGCCTTGGTCTCGTCCCACATGCTCAGGGTTCAGGGTTGTCACAGCGGAGCCTACACATTGCAAGTTTTAAAAGTACATTAACAGATTGATTTGTATTAAATACGAAACACCTCTACTTAATGGCCCAGTCACATGGCACACGACAGTTCCTCAACGAAGGGAAAAAGTAAAAAAAAAAAGTTACAATTCGTTGAGAAAAGGTGGATGAAAGAGCTTTATCACTGAATAGCCTGCGAATCAGGAGCGTAAAAGGGATGAAAGAGAAACGAAAGGAATCCGAAGCTGACATTGATCTCGACGCTTTAAATGAAACGCGCCTGGAAGCCACAGCTGGAGCTGTGTGTGTCCTGCATCTCTGAGTTCCAGGACTCGGTACTGGGACGAAGCTCAGCGCCTGAGTCCTGGAAAAACTGCAAACAGAAGCTGTGGAGATCTGTGTGCACATCGGTGGACCGCCTGCTCTGGTTCCTCGTCCAGAACAAATGAGGGATCATCTCCTTCATCATCAGAATCCACACTGTCTGTCAACACGCTGTGTGCTCCGTCTTGTTCCAATTAAAAAAAAAAAAACTCTGGTGTGCCGTGGTCACTGCTGTATCACTGTGTTACGTTACTAAGCCATATATATTGATTTATAACAGAAAAACTGTGAAAAGGGCGAATAAATCTAAGTGTAAAATGATTGAATATATCAGAGCAGTAAATTGATCAGTCCGTGTGAACGTGCATTGACTCACCTTGTGCGGTTATTTCAACCAGCTGCAGCTGATCAACAACGTGAATTCTGCCTTCCAGAACAGCTCGTTATATAATCTTTTGAATAATCTACCTGTTGCCACATGTACATAAGGGTTGGATTGTCATTCCTACACTGATATATATAAGAAAAAATAATAAACACATGCAGCAGCTACTGCTGCTCCTGCTGCGTTCAAGTACCATCGGAAATTAGACAACTTGTTTGTTGTTTCAAATTCAACAGTTGCTTGTGGCAAAATAATTAATTGTATCCACACAAAATTCTGGCCTTTATAAGGCCCGTGTGACTGGGCCATAACCTAAAAAAAATGGAACAGCTTCATTCCACGAACAAAAACCCCTCTGTACTTGAGCAAATGAGGTGTGTTAAAAAAAATTTCAATTTATTTAGTTTATATAGCACCAAATCACACTTTTCCAGGCTTTATCCAATCCAATACAAAGGGCCCTCAGTTAAAGCCCTCAAAAAGTATATTAGACAATTCTTATGGAATGGTAAGAATCCAGATGTCTCTGTGGAAAAATTCACCTGGGGTTACAATCTGGGTTGTCTTCAACTACCTTCATTTAGGGCCCCTTCACACATAGTATGAATAAGTAAAAATCAGGATTAATCACAGCGGAACAGCTCATATGAGTGAACCACGAAAACATTGAGCTGACAGGCAGGCGTGCACGATCCCGCTGTGACTGTATCGTGCATGCGACAGTGTCATGTGAACACAGTGGGAGCAGCTGGGACGTGGTGCACCACATTGCGCCACTGATGTGGAGAAAATAACATAATATACAAATAATGAATGTTTGAGTTCAGTGGTACGAATATTTCATGAGGTGAAACATTCCGACGGGACATGAACGCAGCAGCGATCTGCGCGATGTTCACACGGACTGAGCAATTTACTGCTCTGATGATATATTCAATCATCTTTACACTAATATCTATTACCTTTTGTGTTATAAATCAATATACGAGGTCTGTGAGAAACGTATCGGACCTTGTTATTTTTTTCAAAAACCATATGGATTTGAATCACGTGTGATTGCATCAGCCAAGCTTGAACCTTCGTGCGCATGCGTGAGTTTTTTCACGCCTGTTGGTTGCGTCATTCGCCTGTGAGCAGGCTTTGTGTGAGCAGTGGTCCACCCCTCTCGTCGGATTTTTATTGCGAATAAATGGAGCGATTTGGAGCTTTGCTGCATCAGTTTTTTTCCAGAAACTGTGAGAGACCTCCAGGTGGACACCGTTCGGAAAATTAATATGGCTTTCAGGGACGATTTCATGGAGATTATACAGATTAAGGAGTGTTACTGCCGCTTTAAGGGTGGCCCACAACTGCTGAGAGCGCGGCTCCACCGCGCCGCTCCTGTTTCCATGACAAAAACTCCTGTAACAGTGGAATGTGCCGTTCATTTCTAAACTGGACGCTGTCTTGATCCGGCATGTCGTCTGACTAGCACAGGAATTGTGAAAAGACATGGACATCAGCACTTTTTCAGCACATTAAGACAGACGTGCGGATGAGTTCCGCGCGTCGCGGTGGAGCCGCATGGCGCAAAGCAACGCTGTGATAAAGCCTTCCAGGACATGTTGGGGCATGTCCAGCTCATGCACAATCACAATCAGATAATCACACGACTGAAAAGCAACCGGAATCCATCTGAAATCCACCTGAAAGCCGTCCTGTGAGACCAACACCGAGGTGGTTTTATCCCGCGTAATGAACGGCTCCGTGGCGCGTCCCTCCACTTTTCTTTTGATGAAAAAACTCCTGTAACAGTGGAATGTGCCAAAAAAGTGCTGATGTCCACGTCTCCTGCCTTGTTGTGAAAGTCAGACGAGGTCCTGGATCAACAAAGCCTTCACGTTGGAAATGATCTGGATGTTTCAGCGGGGTCTGAGCATGTCGATCGGCGCTGGGAGCGCACTGCGCTCTCAGCAGTTGTGGGCCGTCCTTAAAGCGGCAGTAACACTCCTTAATCTGTATAATTCCCATAAAATCATCCCTGAAAGCCATATTAATTTTCCGAACGGTGTCCACCTGGAGGTCTCACAGTTTCTGGAAAAAAATTGATGCAGCAAAGCTCCAAATCGTTCAGACATTTATTCGCAATAAAAATCCGACGAGAGGGGTGGACCACTGCTCACACAAAGCCTGCTCACAGGCGAATGACACAACCGACAGGCATGAAAAACTCATGCATGCGCACGAAGGTTCAAGCTTGGCTGATGCAATCACACGTGATTCAAATCCATATGGTTTTTGAAAAAAATAAAAAGGTCCGATACTTTTCTCACAGACCTCGTATATGGCTTAGTAATGTAATACAGTGATACAGCAGCCACCATGACACACCAGCGTTTTTTTTTTTTTTTCAGGCCTCTTATGGCCCAGTCACACGGCACTTAACGAAGGGTGACGAAGCCCTGACGAAACAAGAAATCTGGACTGTCGTTGACATCGTTTAACTTTCGTGCAGCTTCGTTCCTGCAGCTGGCGCTTCGTCAGGATTGTTGAAAAATTGTTGACTGTTGAAAAATTTGACCGAAGGGCAACGAAAACCTCAGTTCGTCTGTTTCGTTTTGCTGTCGTTCTTGACGCTTTTTAATCGTTTGTGTAGTTTTTGTAACGTTATTGTTTAATTTGACTTCGTTGGAGCAGCTGAACATTTTCACACAGTGCAGAAGCTGTTTTGTGAGCGCTGAGGCTGCTGCTGCGTTCAGGTACCGTCGGAAATTACAGGGCAAACTCAGCCTGCTTGCTTGGATTTTTTTTTATCTGTGTGGGGGGGCAGCTTCAGTGGGCTCATGCACATTACATAGGCCAGAATTAATCTTTTGTGTGGATATAATTAATTATTTTGCCACAAGCAACTGTTGAATTTGAAACAACGAAAAAGTTGTGTAATTTCCGACGGTACTTGAATGCAGCATCAGCGGCAGCAGGAGCTCCTGCGTGCGCTTATTATTTTGTATTAAATATAACAGTATGAGTGTAGGAATGACAATCCAGTCCTTCTGTACATGTGGCAACAGGCAGATGAATCAAAATGATATAAAGAGCTGTTCTGGAAGGAAGAATTCACGTTGTGGATCAGTGATCAGCTGGTGGAAATAACCGCACTAGTCAATGCACGCATTCACACGCACTGATTAATTTACTGTTCTGATATATTCAATCATCTTTACACTTATATTTATATTTATTCTCCCTTTTGACAGTTTTCTGTTATAAATCAATATATATGTGACCACGGAACACTTTTTTTTTTTTTTTTTTTATTGGCGCACGACGGAGCATGCATCGTGTCTACAGACTTTGTGGATTCTGATGATGATGGAGATGATCCCTCTTTTGTTCTGGACAAGGAACCAGAGCAGGTGGTCCATCGACATCTCCACAGATTCTGTTTGCAGTTTCTCCAGGACTCAGGCGCTATGAGCTCCGTTCCAGCGCCGAGTGCTGGAGCAGACAGGTGCGTTTTGTTGAGATCGTGAGCTTCGGTTTTGTTAAGTTCCTCTTTCGTCCCTTTTGCGCTCTTGCTTCCCAGACTGTTCGGTGATAAAAGCTCTTTCGTCCACCTTTTCTCAACGAATTGTAACTTTTTTTACTTTTTCCCTTCGTTCAGGAATCGTCGTGTGCCGTGTGACTGGGCCATTACACACTCCTCTGATATTTTCGACTCCTGCGCATCCTGCGCCTTTCAGTCCAGCTATCAGACTGTGGTGTTGACGGTACAGCCCTGACCTTAATGAGGTCGGTGCGAATAACACAAAGTCTGATATTGCCGTACAGACCGAGCAAGCGAGGTTAATAATTTGTTTCTTATGTGGCTGTTTTTGTAGCTGCATCAACATTTTGCATGTCCATTTCAAACTCGTTTGCTGTTAATTCCTCCAGTTCAAACTCGTCAGTGTAATAAAATCTGCTCGGAGAATGGTCCTCTTCGTCGCTCATAATTTCTTTGTTCACTTTTTGTTTTATTTTGCTTTTGAATTTCTTGATTAACAAGGGAAATGTTGTGTGTCGCCTTGGTTCCTGCTGGGTCCTGCCTCTGAGCTGATCATCACAGCTGTCACTCATCATCACCTGCAGTATATCAACCCCAGTTCTACAGTTTCGCCTTCGTGAGAAACTTCATCCTCACCTTCTCTTCTTAAACAAAGTCGCAAATGTGATACGTGTTCCGGACCAATTGTCATGGTCACTGGTCTGATAAGGGAAAATATCAGACCGGAAATCAGCCAATCAGAGCACATGTAGCATCGCAGCCATATAATAATAATAAAGGGTTATTAACTGACCGTGAGGTCTGTACGAGGAAATATCAGACTGACGTGTTGTCAGTACGGACTGAGCGAAACGAGGTCCATGCGAAAAATATGGAGGTCTGATATCCCCATACAGACTGAGGAAGTGAGGTTAATAATTTGTTTATGATGTGGCTATTATATATATATATATAAACATGCAAACTTACAGTATCACCCGAATATGAAAGCTGCTGATGGCTCATAGTCACCTCCATGAAGAACATGTTAACAGATGGTCCAGTTGTTAGCTGGTGAAAAGCTTTCAATCTGTGTGTTTTTTCAGATGCTGTTCAGTTATTTATGGAGTATGTTCATGTCCAACTTTGTTTTTGTAATTATGTTTTTAGCTTCCTGGTTTGTAATGAAAGTACGCATTGCGGACCAATTGTCATGGAAAACGGTCCGGATATAGGAAAATATCTGATTGGTAATCAGCCAATCAGAGCACGCGTAGCGTTGCAGCCATATAACAATATTGTATATCTAATCACATTTGTTTGTTTATTTTTTTCTTTGTTTGTTTTGCTACCAAACATAGATGCAAAACATATTTTTAAAAATAGGTAGATCTAATTGAGATGCGTTATGCTTAGGCAAAATTAAAAACAAAAGACAGAAACATCGTACATTTGAACAGGAAGGGAGCAGGAGTGGTTGTTTTATCCTGTCATTCCTGTGGCTGTCATAAACTCTTACAGCTGCACCAGATAGTTCTTTGCTGAGATGTTTCTCAAGATCATGCTTTGGCTTCCACTGAACTAGTTTAAAATATTTCAGCATGAGCTCTGTTTTCTGCACAACTCCAGCATGCTGATACAGACATTTGGATGATATACCTGTGACCGTCAAAACATTGCTATATTACCAAACTGCAACTCCCCAAAGACATAGCCCTTACTCGCAAACCAAACTTGCACATATTATTCAAATACACAAGCAGCATATCTACCTACTGTAGCACACCTGCAGACTGGCTAGGTAGTACTAGTTTTTTTTTTTTTTTTTTTTTTTTTTTAAGTGGGTTGGATCTCACACAGGTTCGCTCAAAGTTCCATTGTTCCTCTGCAGAAATAAATACATGTCAAACCGCATCCTTCTATGGTGCAAACAGCCATTAAGGTTTCTTTGTGCAGTTTACAACACAGCAACAGAATTCTATTTTCCTTGAAGAGAATTGAGTAGTTTGCCAATAACTGCTTGAATAATATATACTGTTGATTGACTGCCAAATTAGAAGGCTTCAGAAAAATTTCAGGACATTACTTATTTTGTTTAAATTTGAGCAAAAGTCGTCGTTACTGGAGTTTTTGCATCATCATGCAGTGATGCCTCTTATAAATGTTATTCTCAGTGACACATCAGGTCTAAAATCATGTGTAGGATTTTTCATATGACTGATTACACATGCCAAGAAGGTATCAAGTATTGGCAAATTGATTTTCTGTGGTAATAGATTTAACTAAATCCAGTGGGACTCAGAAAAGGTCGAAAAATGTTTGGTGTGTTTAGAAAATACGGTAGTTACCAGTCATGTAATATGCATACTAATTCTGTATATTGGGTACAGATATCTAATTGGCACATACACTATGACCCTTTCATCCTGATATTTAGATTCCACAGGTACATGGTTTGCCACCTATCTTTTATATTCAATAAAAGCCCATGCTACTAACCTAAAAACACTCAGAGTTCTTAAACCTTTGTTTATCGTGCTATACAGGGGTCATAATTTAAATGTCTGATGGGCTTATCTATTTTTGTTTTTACAAAGAAAAGTAACAGAAAAAAAATTGTGGTTCTAGTCCAGTGCCACTAATTTTGGACAATGTGCTTGTGTATGTTACAGAGTTCTCATAGTCTTCGTCTGCATTATTTATGTGGTGTTTCGATAATGGATATCACTGAATGAAATCACTGTCCATATCTCTTGTAGCTGAAGGACATGTTTCCAGGCTTTCGTCTTTCACTGCCTCCAAAGAGGTGGTTCAAAGACAACTATGACAGTGACTTCCTGGAAGACAGACAGCTGGGACTACAGACCTTCCTGAAAAACCTGGTTGCACACAAAGACATTGCCAATTGGTATGTGAAAATGTTGAAAAGCAGTTACTCAAAATCTTTGTAGTGTGTTATTCCCCCACTTGCAGACTGAAAACTGGGAATAATGGAAGCAGCTCCATCTATCTACCCATGCATATATGTGTCATATAGCACAGTCTAGTTGGTTTCTCAATTTGTTGTTTTGAATCAGTTCAAAGAAGAACTTTGGCTGCATTTTTTTGTTGTTGTTGTTCTTTTCGAGTTTGAGACATCTGAAATATGCATAATTAAGACATCATGCTTCACTTTCAATGACCCTAAATTTGTAAGAAAATGATCCCTAGGTGAGCTTATTAGAAGCAACGTTGCCCTTTGTGACTATAAAGGCAAGCAGTTGTACTGCAGCACTTAGATTGGAAAAGATACGAGTACTATTATATAATTTCAGTTTTTTTCTTATTGTAATAAATATGAATAAAATCTCAGTAACTTTTTATTTATAACTTGTAGTGCAACCAAACTCACATCACTCATCAGTGAGCTCCCTCTGGTTGTATTTGGGGGAGGGGGGGTGACAAGGTTTTGTTTGGTTGTAGTTCGTTGTCGGTATTACAGTGTTTGAAAGAGATGTCATTTGATTTAAAAACACAGATTTGCTTTTAAGTTATTAATTCCAGAATGTCAAATCCTTGAATATCTTCACACGTAAAAGGTAAAAATCTCATGGTCTAATTAAGTTAATTCCTGAGCTACTTGGTGTATTTAGGTTTGACAGCTTGGCAGGAGGATCAGCAGCTGGCCTAATGTTTGGGAACATGTCGCCCACTATCGCATCCCAGTTTCTCAAGAACAGTTTCGTAGCACTGTTTCTACTTTTTTCTGAATGCCTCTCACATAAATGTTGCTTTGTGTCACACTCTTGATGAAACACCTTGAAGTTCAGTGCATCTTCTAAGTCACATATTCTACACAGGACATAGCCCACCTGTTTGCTCTTCCCTCCACTCATATATTACAATGTAGTGTTCTTTCTTATGAAGTCTTCTTCTTTCTTTGGCTGCTCTTGTTAGAGGTCGCCGCAGCAGATCAGTTGTTTCCATCTCAGCCTGTCTTCTGTAACTTCCTCTGTCACACCAACCACCTGCATGTCCTCCCTCAGCACATCTATAAACCTCCTCTTTGGCCTCCCTCTTCTCCTCCTGCCTCGTGGCTCCATCCTCAGTATCCTTCTCCCTATGTACCCTGGGTCCCTCCTCTGCACATGTCCAAACCATCTCAATCACACCTCTCTGACTTTGTCTCCAAACCATCCCACCTGAGCTGTCCCTCTGATGTGTTCATTCCTAATCCTGTCCATTCTTGTCACTCCCAAAGAGAATCTCAACATCTGCAGCTCTGCCACCTCCAGGTCTGTCTCCTGTCTTTTTGTTCGTGCCACTGTCTTTTAACCATACAACATAGCTGGTGTTGCTCCGGTCTTGTAGATTTTTCCCTTCACTCTTGCAAATATTCTTTGGACACAAATCACTCTTGCCACCTTTGTCCACCCACTTCACCCTGTAATCCCACCTCCACCTTGAATGAATGTCATTCCCACTGCACATTTTACCACTGTTACACTGGTTCAGGTTCAGTTTTAATTTATATAGCACTACATCACAACAACACTGCCTCAAAGCGCTTCACACGAGTAAGATCTAACTTTACACGAGTAAAATCTAAAACCTAACTGCATCAGCCACCTGTTCAAAGATGTTAGCCTGCTAAACTCATCTTTCTGGTGAAGTTACAAGTTCTTTCTATGCCCATATTTGTGACTTTTGATTGATGTATCCTGTCATTGTTGGCACCAATATTAACAATGTGGCTATAACTGATGATATGTTCCTTCATCTGTCCTTGTGCAATGTCAGCGCCCTATGGTTAGAAGCAATGTCGACTGCTTTGGCCCCAGGAATACATTCAGTGCCAGCTGGCATCTGTAATTTATTTGGCAGGTAATAGAATCACCTATCACTAACGCATGGTGTTTTGGCCTGGAGATAGCGGTAGAAGTTACCTGTAAATAGGCAAGTCTAAGGTTGTAAAATGGTTCACAGTCAGCAATGGAGACTGGGTACTGGGCACCGAACCTTATGGGATTTCTACCAACTAGCAATAGGGATGTAGAGATTAATCGATATGAATCGGTATCTAGATACAAACGTGTGCAATGCGAGTGCATCGATTCATTCAGTGTGCATCGTTTCATTTGATGGGTTGAATCACGGATGGATCGCTCGCTGCCTGCTTGCATCATTTTTTTTTCGATGCACCTTGAATCTATCACGGACGGAAGCCTGAAAGTACAGTTTTAACAAACACGGAGACCCGCGACAACAGCGGCAAGCACTCAGAGGAAAGTTTTGATGCACCTAGAACATTTAAATCAGGCGTCTGGAAATACTTTGGCTTTTTTAAAAAGATCGATGCTGCGTTTGATACTGTGGATCATCATATTTTACTCAGTAGGCTGGAGAATCACTTTGGGATTACTAGAACTGCTCTTGCATGGTTGACGTCATACCTGTCCAGTCGTTCTTACTGTGTATTGTGTAATGGCACCTCCTCTGATCGTAGGGACATGAAGTTTGGGGTTCCGCAGGGATCCGTTTTAGGCCCCCTGCTTTTTTCCCTTTATGTAGCACCCCTTGGGAATATACTGCTGCGCTTTGGGATTCCCTTTCATTGCTATGCTGATGACACTCAGTTGTACATGCCAATAACTGATGGTAACCTCATTGACATAAAATCTTTGGAAGATTGCCTTGCATTAGTAAGAAGTTGGATGTCTAGTAACTTCCTACTTTTAAATTCTGATAAGACTGAAATTATGGTTCTTGGTCCAGTGAGGTATCGGCATCAATTTGATCAGATAGCACTTAGCTTAGGTTTGTGTGTTATACATCATACGGATAAAGTGAGGAACCTTGGAGTAATTTTTGATCCTACGTTGTCCTTTGACCTCCACATTAGAGACATTATGAGCACTGCTTTCTTCCACTTGCGAAATATAGTGAAGATTCGTCCCATCCTGTCTATGGCTGATGCAGAGACTTTGATTCATGCATTTGTCTCTTCTAGATTGGACTATTGTAATGCTCTGTTTTCTGGCTTACCGCAGTCCAGGATTAGGGGTCTTCAACTGGTTCAAAACGCTGCTGCCAGACTTTTGACATAAAGCAGAAAGTTTGACCACGTTCTGCCCGTTTTGGCATCCCTGCACTGGCTTCCAGTTGCTGCAAGATCAGATTTTAAAGTACTGTTATTAGTTTATAAAATTGTTCATGGACTTGCACCTCCCTATCTGGCTGACCTGGTAAGCCCCTATCTACCAGCTTGGGCCCTGCGTTCTCAGGGTGCAGGACTTCTGTGTGTTCCCAGGGTGAATAAAAAGTTTGCCGGTCACAGAGCTTTCTCCTATCGTGGCCCAGCTCTGTGGAATGAATAATGGTCTTATTGTTTACTGTACTGTTTAAGTTCTGACAGTGTGATTAAACAGGTTCCAAATCTGAGGAAAGGAAACCGATTCCTGTTACATAATGTTGAATCTGGTAAATTTGTTGCTTATAAGGAGTAAAACAAGTCCTCTGCCTATAGTAGAATCAGAAGAAGAATATGATAGTACCATATTGATTTGCAGTTTCTTATTTTCTATTTAAATTTTTGGTATTAATATATAATTATAATAATATAATTTTTTTGCATCATGTTGAATGGCACCGTACTGCACCAAATCGAATCACCTTCAAATACATATCAAATCGCATCGAATCGGGAACAGGGGTGAATCGTATTGCATCGTATCGTCATGTATCGCAAGATGTATCGTGTCACTGGTGTATCGAGATGCGTATCAAATCATTGTCAGTGATGAGATTCACATCCCTAACTAGCAACAGTCTGAAAGCCGTCTGAACTAAGCTAGTGCTAACAGCCGCGCTAGCCACCCCAACATTAAGTTTGTCTGGAGTCCCCGTTAGGTCTAAATCCGCTGAACTAAGGAGCTGTTCTAACGTATGGACACTGCTGTGTAAAGGACCTTTCACACCAAGCGCACAAATGTGCCGTGCATTACTGTAAAATCTGTTATTTTCAATGAGAAGCTTTGCTCAAACGGCGTGTTGCACAAAAACTGGGTTTGTATGATGCTCCACTGTCCAGTAGAAACAAGGCATCAGCCCAAAACATGGAAGGCAACAGTGCATCAATGTGTGTAAGAGGAGCATCACAACTGCTAATTTATACACCAGAATTTTCTAAAGAAAATTCTTACAAATGCTTTTTTAATATCTCAAGATTCATTTCTGATTTCTGTACATTTTGAGGTTAAAAAGTGTTTCTTACATTAGACAACTTGTAATTAGTGTAGTTTGAAGTAAAAAAAAAAATCTTTAGAAATCTTTGATGTTTGTCTGTAAATTAAAACAATACAACAAAGACATGCACATCCAAAACACATAAAAAGGCGTGCAGGACCAAAAAAGCATACCAAAAATAAAAACCAAAATGATCCACACAGCCACAGTGCTCTAACACAAAAAGAGACGTTTTTTTGACTCCTGCCTATATTAAGCTGACAGAGGAGGATTACTCCTGCAACAGGTGTGCCACATTGAGCAGGTTGTCTGATGAAGGGCTGATGCCCGAAACGTCACATTTGTTTTTTGTTAAATGGAGCCTCTTTTTGTGTTGGACCGCTGTGGCTGTGCGGATCATTTTGTTTTTTATTTTTCGTCTGTAAATTAAAACCATAACTTATCTGTTGTTGTTTCAGATTAGATAATTTCTTGATTAAAATAATAAAGAACTTTGGACATTTAGTCAAATAAAAAAGCATACATACTTCTTTTTTCAGGAATACACAAGTCTTCACAAACATGGCAACAGTGAGACTTGTTCAATGTCCAGCTCACTCTGCAAATGCGGCTGCGCCAACTTGAGTGCACCAGGTGTGCTATCTGACACCCTTTCTGACAGCATTGCGCAAGTTAGTTAAAGCTTTTTGTGCATTGAGAGAAGACTAACTGTGTAGCGACAGTTGGCATAAGCTAAGTGCTAGTGATTAGCTAACTTAACCACTCCTAAGAGTCACACAAGAGTAAAGTAATGAGATGAAATTTGTAGCTGCTGTACTTAAAGACAAACAAAATTAATGCACAGGTAACTGAAATAAAAGAAATTATTGCAACCTTGTATTAAACAGTAAAGAGCCAAGGAATCTGTCCGTTCGAGACAGATGTCCAATGGGAAATTCGTAGCAGCAGTAGCACTGTCCTTGTACATATCCTGCGCTACCCTCATACTTCTTTACCACTTCAGACTTCCTCATACAATGCCGCAACCCGTCTCTTGGCACCCTGTAAGCTTTATCTAAATCCACAAACACACAGTGTAGCTCCTTCTGACCTTCTCTATACTTCTCCATCAGGACTCTCAGAGCAAATATTGTATCGTAGTGCTCTTTTTTTTGGCATGAAACCATATTTCTGCTCACGGATCTTAAATGGACTGTATTTATATAGCACTTTTCCATCTGCATCAGATGCTCAAAGCACGTTACAAGTAATGCCTCGCATTCACCCCGATGTTAGGGTGCTGCCATACAAGGTACTACACACCGGGAGCAACTAGGGGATTAAGGACCTTGCCCAGCGGCCCTTGGTGATTTTTCGGTCAGGCTGGGATTTGAACCGAGGATCCTCTGGTCTCAAACCCAACGCTTTAACCTTTTATTTACAACCCCAATACCAATGAAGTTGGGACGTTGTGTAAAATGTAAATAAAAACAGATTACAATAATTTGCAAATCCTCTTCAGCCTGTATTCAATTGAATACACCACAAAGAAAATATATTTAATGTTCACACTGGTAAACTTTATTGTTTTTGTGCAAATATTTGCTCATTTTGAAATGGATGCCTGCAACACATTTCAAAAAAGTTGGGACGGGGCAACAAAAGACTGGGAAAGCTGATGAATGCTCAAAGAACACCTGTTTGGAAACAGGTGAGTGTCATGATTGGGTATAAAAGGAGCATCCCCAAAAAGCTCAGCCGTTCACAGGCAAAATTGGGGCCAGGATCACCACGTTGTAAACAAATGCGTGGAAAAGTAGTCCAACAGTTTAAGGACAATGTTTCTCAATGTTCAATTGCAAGGAATTTAAGGATCGCATCATCGACAGTCCATAATATAATCAGAAGATTCAGAGAATCTGGAGAACTTTCTACACGTAAGTGGCAAGGCCGAAAACCAACATTGAATGCCCGTGACCTTCGATCCCTCAGGCAGTACTTCATTAAAAACCGACATCATTGTGTAAAGGATCTTACCTCGTGGGTTCAGGAACACTTCAGAAAACCATTGTCAGTTAACACAGTTCATCGCTACATCTACAAGTGCAAGTTAAAACTCTACCATGCAAAGCAAAAGCCATACATCAACAACATCCAGAAACGTTGCCGCCTTCTCTGGGCCCGAGCTCATTTGAAATGGACAGACCCAAAGTGGAAAAGTGTGTTGTGATCTGATGAGTCCACATTTCAAATTGTTTTTTGGAAATCATGAACGTCGTGTCCTCCGGACAAAAGAGAAAGACCATCCAGATTGTTACCAGCGCAAAGTTCAAAAGCCAGCATCTGTGATGGTATGGGGGTGTGTTAGTGCCCACGGCATGGGCAACTTACACATCTGTGATGGCACCATCAGTGTTGAAAGGTACATCCAGGTTTTGGAGCAACACATGGTGCCATCCAAGCAATGTCTTTTTCAGGGACGTCCCTGCTAATTTCAGCAAGACAATGTCAAGCCACATTCTGCACTTGTTACAACAGCTGGTATGTCGATGACAGATATGTCATCGACACTTGGGTTAAAATCAAGCAACAGGAGGTTGAGGACTTTACAGAACACATCAACTTGGTGGATTCCAATATCAAGTTCACATGTGAGGATGCCAGAAACAACCATTTAGCCTTCTTGGACTGTGATGTTACGATTGGAGAGAACAGGCAGCTCCAGACAGGGGTTTACAGAAAACCCACTCACACTGACCAATATCTGCTCTTTGGCTCAAACCACCCCCTTGAACACAAGCTTGGAGTGATCAGGACTCTTCAACACAGAGCCCTACAGGTGCCCACAACTGCAGAGGGAAGGGCTAAAGAACAACAACTTGTACGGAAAGCCCTCACAGTATGTGGGTACCCACGATGGTCCCTGGACAAAGTGCAGAAGTCCCAGAAAACAAAGAGACCAGATAGACAGGAGACGGAGACAAGAAGAAGAGTGTCTCTCCCTTATTTAGGAGGAGTAGGGGAAAAACTACAGAGGATCTTCAGACAGCACAAAATCCCAGTTTACTTTAAACTGGTTAACACCTTGAGACAGAAATTAGTTCACCCTAAGGACAGGATCCCTAGTTACAAACAGAGCAATGTAGTGTATTCTATCAGATGTCAGGAAAACTGTAATGAACACTACATAGGTGAGACTAAGCAACCTTTACACAAAAGGCTATACCAGCACCGCAGAGAGGGTGCAAATGGACATCAATCTGCAGTTCATCTCCACCTGAAAGACACTAACCACACATTTGAGGACAAGGAAGTTAAAATCTTAGCCAGAGAGAAGAAATGGTTTGAGAGAGGGGTCAAGGAGGCATTCTATGTGAAACAGTTGAAACCCAGCCTTAACCGGGGAGGGGGTCTCAGACACACTTTTTCCCCTGTTTACAATGGGGTACTCTGGTCAAAGCAGTTTCAGTCTTTTGTTCATGATAATGAGTCATTCATGTCATCAGCAGAGTCGTCAAGGGAGCCATCAGGAGAGGGTCCGTCCCATCATTAGGAGGGACAGCTGCCCTGTCATTAGGAGGGTGCTAACTAGAGCACAATAGGTGCTAATTAGAGCTATTGTTTAGTCACTAGCCTATAGCAGTCGGCCTCTCGGTAGGAGGGGTCTGGTTAGGTTTAAAACTCCAGCTTTTGTGGCTTCTGTTTATTCTTCTCTACAAGAGTCAAGACATAAGTCAGACTACCAGAGCAAGAATTCTAGCTAAGGAAGCTTCTGCGAAATGTCCTTGCGTCAAGCAACCCAGTCCAGTCGAATATTCAAGCTTCTCTACTCTGAATTCACACACATGCTCAACATGCAATGCACTCTTCTTCCTCTTTGGCAGCATAGTGGTGAGAGACTTCCTGTGTCTGGATGACCCACCTGGGCCCTTTGATAGTCTGGAGGAAAGTCGGGTAAGTGCAACTAAAATCTGATGTCTGTAACACATTCTAGAAAAGTTGGAACAAGAGATTAATGGTTACATTGCATCTTATGCCATCTCCTTAACAAAATTTTTTGAGGAGTACAATAAACTTTCATCAAGGTTTAAAATCAAATTCCCTCCTTCCCTTTTTGTTTTGCTTTCATTTTACCCTGATGCTTTGCTTTGAGTGTTATGCTTTGCATTAAATAATTGGCCACATGATGTTGTCATAGGAGACCTGACTGCAAGATAAGTAAAACAAAAAATGTAGTCTAAGGTCAGGTCTCCCATGCGCTGTCTGACAAACTGTAGCTAAAATTTCAAATCTTGAAAAAGTATGTCTCGTAGATGTAAAACCAAAGACTGGGACAAAGAAGAAAAATCAAACCAAACCGAGCAGGTGAAGGGGATACTTGTCTGAAGGGCAGCCAGGTGGCCACAGTAGGGCCAGACAAGCTTCCAGTATAGCATCCAATGGAAAATCAGCATGTTAATAGTGGTACATATGTTGACCACAAGAGGGTGCAGCCCCCCGTTTTTTGATTTAGGAAAACCCTAAAGCAACAAACTTTGCATGACCAACTTGGAGGCCACACAACGCCAAAACACAAGACCTCAGTTTGTTATATAATACTTTGGAAAAATTATGCTGTAGCTTTTAATCAGTCAGTCATACTTTTTGGCCTTATCCTTCAAGGGATTCCTGGATCTTTTGATAATACTATATATTTACTGAAGGC
Source organism: Thalassophryne amazonica (assembly GCF_902500255.1). Lineage (NCBI taxonomy): Eukaryota > Metazoa > Chordata > Actinopteri > Batrachoidiformes > Batrachoididae > Thalassophryne > Thalassophryne amazonica. The sequence continues at coordinate 73,197,377 of NC_047103.1, forward strand.
AAAATAATTAAAATTCTGGCCATTTATGAGTGATCTTTCATTTATTGTTTGTTTTCCATTGTCAACAACTCTGTTTTATGGCCTCACCTTCACCAGGCATTCTGTGAGACCTTAGAGGAGAGCAACTACCGTCTCCAGAAGGAGTTGCTGGAGAAACAGAAGGAGATTGCATCCCTAAAAAGAAAATTGGAAGAAAGGGACCAGGCCATCCTGCTACTGGAGAAACATATCAGGTCAGAAGATGCATACATGCACATATGCATACGTCATATTGACACACGTGTTATTTATTCGTGTATCCAGGGTTCAAATGTCCACTTTTTGGTGGATTTCCACTTTTTTGCCAGTTGCTTGGGTCAATTTTTAGATCAGTATTGTTCAGTAGGAAGCATTAAGTGTTGTGCTTTTCAATCAGGCAGGTTTTGGGCAGCTTCGGGCCTTTGAAACAAAGCTGTTGTTTTATTTTGCTTTATCTTAATTTTTCCTGCTAAAACCCTAAAGAGCATATGTCTGTGAGTAATATTTACCTTTTCTTTATGTTAAACTGACCTGTTATGGTCTTCTGAAACAGTTGATAGATGTATTTATTTTCATTAACCCTTTCAGTCTGCACCCCATCAATCTGTATTTGTACTTGTATTCCTTCTGCAGTTCCCAAATAACATTAGTTTTGTTTTATTTAAGTTTATGACAATTTGTTTCGGTCAGACCATATTTTCAATTTGTTAATTTCTTCAGTGATTTCCTCCAGAACTATCTGTGAAGCTAGAAAACTGCTACATCCTCGTAAGGGCAGAATACTAGGAGGGGGTATAATTCTGGGTTTCAGCTTTTTTGTTTTTCATCACTTTCATACCTAGATTTGTCAGGAGACTGTGGGCTTGGGTCATTGCTGGAGCCCTACTTAATCAACGATGTACAGCTGGTTTTCAGTGAGGTGCCACCTCAAGAATGACAAATCTTAGCACAAAAATGCGAGATATGAAGCCACAAACAGAAGAGCAAAACCCAAGTAGCAGATTTCTTCCTCATCAGCTCAACTCAAGTATGTCAGAGCTCACGGTTATTCATAAGTTTGTGCGTGAGAATGAGTGAGTGAGTGAATAATTTAATGTCTATGTACGCATCTCCACATCTTGGAGCTTTCTTTGAAAGTGAGCTTTAGAGAAGAATCATTGTTCTTAGATATTTATTTATTTATCTTCCTGGGGTTTTGCAATCTGGGTCTTTGTTTTGCCAGAGTTTGGGGTTCTCAACTAGCCCAGAATTCACTGGCCACATCATCTACTTATCTGCAGAAAGCAGGATTTTTGCTAAGCAAACATCATACCCTTTACAGTGGTACTGCCCTGGCCTGTTTGTCTTGTGTCAGCTGATGGCAGTCTCACCTTCAGCCAGACCCACCTCTGTATTTGCACCAGCACTTGCTGCTGTCAGTTTTGCAATTTTAAGCATTCTTTGTTGTTGTTGTTATTTTCTCCTCTGCTACTGCATTGCCTGATATTTGCCAGTCTGACATGGACAGTGGTGCTGACCTGCAGGAATGACTGCTGACCTCTACCCCTGATCTTAAAAAAAAAAAAAAAAAAAAAAAAAAAAAAAAAAACAGATCAGAGGGCCAAGTTGTAATTGCCTTGAGTTTTGGTGTCAGAAAAGCAGACGTTAATGAGAAGAATCATAATGTGTTTCCTTTTGTTCCAGTGGAGAGTGTTTGAGTCCAGAGTCTCCGTGTGGTCTGTCCGCTCAGGGCAGCGACAGCAGCGCAGACGTGGAGCCGTCTGCTCCAGAGGCCGATCAGGACATGCCTGATGAAACTGGGTACAAAGTAACACACTTATGCACAAACACACAACGTCGTAGGAAATATATACTCCACAAATATCAGCTCAAATACGATCAGACAGACTAATATTTAAACATTTGCGCTTCCTACTCTATTTTGATATTTACATGGTTTATGATCTGACTGCAAAGCACTGGAGGGCGCAGGGTGTAAAGTGGTTATATATATCAAGAGGGGGTATTTTTAGCATAATGTAAAGTAAATCAGGGTATCACAGTGATGGGAGTTTTTTGGGAATTCCTGGAAATCCAGGTTTTTACTTCCGTGGCAAATGTTTCCGTTTTTCTTTTTTTTTTTTTTCCGTCCACATGTCGGATTTAGTCTGTGGTCTGATTTCATGATGTTCATAATTGTTAAATCGTTTGGAAATGTCTCTGAAGAGACACCACAGTGGATGTTTAATTGTTAAATCGTTTGGAAATGTCTCTGAAGAGACACCACAGTGGATGTTAAGTCTCACGTTTTCATGTCCTGATCAGAGACTGAAAAATAAATATAACATGCCGCTGCTCATCAGCACAGCAGCCAGTGAGAGACACTGTTACAGATTTTGCCGTTGAACTCCACATTGTGTTGAAACTACAAAACAAATGGATGGAAACGTTGTTCTGCTGCAGGGAAACAATTTATATGTTCTTCAGGAATAAATTCAAATGGGGCTGGTTCGAGCCAAAACACTGACCAGACTTTTTTTTAATCATGTTTATATGGAAACACTAACACAAGACTTTGATCTCATTATATCATGTTTTTGACAGACTTCGTTGTCAATTGATGTTATTAAAGTTATTTCACACAAATAAAAAAAAATCTATCTTTGGGATCAATTTACTTCAAACTCTCTCCAATACAAACTGGGTATATTTATTTATTGCGCTAGCCTGCTAAATCTGCATTTCATTTATTTATTTTTATTATTATTATTATTTATTTATTTATTTTTTGTTACATAGGCGTGAAATATTCATGTGGGTTTTTTATGTGGTTTTGATGACAAACTCAGAAGTAGGTGTTCTTGCTTGGGAAAAGTTCCATCCATTCCCTGAGCATTACTTCTGTTCCTGCAACACCTCTTGCTCTAGGGGAAGTGATGGTCTAGTGGTTATGCATTGGGCTTGAGACCAGAGGATCCCTGGTTCAAATCCAAGCCTGATCGGAAAGTCACTAAGGGCCCTTGGGCACCCTGACATTGTGGTGAATGTGAGGCATTATTGTAAAGCGCTTCGAGCATCTGATGCAGATGGAAAAGTGCTATATAAATGGAGTCCATTTACCGTTTGCTCCCTGTCTGTGAACCCAGAGAGGAAGAAAAGCAGGCTACAAAAATATGTTACAAATCATACTGAAAGTTTTGTGTTTTTCCATTATTATTTACCTTTTCTATTTTCAGTTCACCTTTGTTGTAGGTGAACTAATGCACAGCCCTTTGTGTAGAAGCGGAGTGTGCATGTGTCATGAGCCTGCTTATCTTAGGCATATCTGAATATTGCACTCACCTTGTACACTATCAGGTGTACCATGTTTGGTGCAACCAGGTCAATTTCATAATACCACTTTAGAGCACTAACTTTGTGATGAAATGATAGTCTGCTATCTTGGGAATGAGATTGCAAAATTTCAGAGCACAAGGTGCAACAGATTTTTTTTCTATGTGATCACAAATTAGTGATGAAGCAGGTGCTTTTTTCGTTGTCTACGGACACTACACATGAAAGTGAATACATTCAAATGCAACATTTGTCAATAATATCTTTATTTTCAAAAGAAATTGGCATGCAATTAATCAATAAGCACATCCAAAAGCTTAAGTACTGAAAGTCTTTGAGATATTTCCACACAAACATGTTCGATTTTCCAATCAAGTCATTTACAACGTGTCAGCTGAACATTCATGACTACTTTGTTTCCTTAGCTATGAACTTAATCAGTTTGCATTGATATATAGTGATTTGTATGTAGAATCGATTAATACTTTTAACATGATTACATACAGTTTTTATGCATCTACACAATGTAATTATATAGCCTATGGACGCTACAACTTTGCCAACTTGTTATAATCATGTGATGCGATAATAAGAGTGTTTGAAACAGAATTAAACATATACAACGCCAATTCCAATGAAGTTGGGATGTTGTAAAATGTAAATAAAAACAGAATACAATGATTTGCAAATCCTCTTCAACCTATATTCAATTGAATACACCACAAAGACAAGATATTTAATGTTCAAACTGATAAACTTTATTGTTTTTGTGCAAATATTTGCTCATTTTGAAAAGGATGCCTGCAACACATTTCAAAAAAGCTGGGACAGTGGTATGCTTACCACTGTGTTACATCACCTTTCCTTCTAACAACACTCAATAAACATTTGGGAACTGAGGACACTGATTGAGTGTGCCATGATTACGTATAAAAGGAGCATCCCCAAAAGGCTCAGCCGTTCACAAGCAAAGATGGGGTGAGGATCACCACTTTGTGAACAACTGCTTAAAAAAATAGTCCAACAGTTTAAGAACAATGTTTCAATGTTCAGGGCAGCATGGTGGCTTAGTGGTTAGCACTGTTGCCTCACAGCAAGAAGGTAATGGGTTCAATTCCCGCCTGTGGAGTTTGCATGTTCTCCCCGTGTTTGCGTGGGTTTCCTCCAGGTGCTCCGGTTTCCTCCCACATCCAAAGAGTGGGTTAGGTGGATTGGAATCTTTAAATTGTCCGTAGGTGTGCGATGTTTGTCTGTTTGTGGCCCTGTGACATACTCGCGTCCTGTCCTGGGTGTACCCCGCCTCACACTCTGTGACTGCTGGGATAGGCTCCAGCCCTCCGCGACCCTTAATTGGACTAAGTAGTTGAAGACGAGTGTGTGAGTGTGTGTTTCAACGTTCAGTTGCAAGGAATTTAGGAATTCCATCATCTACAACCCCTGGCAAAAATTATGGAATCACCGGCCTCGGAGGATGTTCATTCAGTTGTTTATTTTTGTAGGAAAAAAGCAGATCACAGACATGACACAAAACTAAAGTCAGTTCAAATGGCAACTTTCTGGCTTTAAGAAACACTATAAGAAATCAGGAAAAAAAATTGTTGCAGTCAGTAACGGTTACTTTTTTAGACCAAGCAGAGGGGAAAAAAATATGGAATCACTCAATTCTGAGGAAAAAATTATAGAATCATGAAAAAGAACGCTCCAACACATCACTAGTATTTTGTTGCACCACCTCTGGCTTTTATAACAGCTTGCAGTCTCTGAGGCATGGACTTACTGAGTGACAAACAGTACTCTTCATCATTCTGGCTCCAACTTTCTCTGATTGCTGTTGCCAGATCAGCTTTGCAGGTTGGACCCTTGTCATGGACCATTTTCTTCAACTTCCACCAAAGATTTTCAGTTGGATTAAGATCCGGACTATTTGCAGGCCATGACATTGAGCCTATGTGTCTTTTTGCAAGGAATGTTTTCACAGTTTTTGCTCTATGGCAAGATGTATTATCATCTTGAAAAATTATTTCATCATCCCCAAACATCCTTTCAATTGATGGGATAAGAAAAGTGTCCAAAATATCAACATAAACTTGTGCATTTATTGATGATGTAATGACAGCCATCTCCCCAGTGCCTTTACCTGACATGCAGCCCCATATCATCAATGACAGTGGAAATTTACATGTTCTCTTCACGCAGTCATCTTTATAAATCTCATTGGAACGGCACCAAACAAAAGTTCCAGCATCATCACCTTGCCCAATGCAAATTCGAGATTCATCACTGAATATGACTTTCATCCAGTCATCCACAGTCCATGATTGCTTTTCCTTAGACCATTGTAACCTTGTTTTTTTTTCTGTTTAGGTGTTAATGATGGCTTTCGTTTAGCTTTTCTGTATGTAAATCCCATTTCCTTTAGGCAGTTTCTTACAGTTCGGTCACAGACGTTGACTCCACTTTCCTCCCATTTGTTTGTTGTGCATTTTCGATTTTTGAGACATATTGCTTTAAGTTTTCCGTCTTGACGCTTTGATGTCTTCCTTGGTCTACCAGTATGTTTGCCTTTAACAACCTTCCCATGGTGTTTGTATTTGGTCCAGAGTTTAGACACAGCTGACTGTGAACAACCATCTTTTGCAACATTGTGTGATGATTTACCCTCTTTTAAGAGTTTGATAATCCTCTCCTTTGTTTCAATTGACATCTCTCGTGTTGGAGCCGTGATTCATGTCAGTCCACTTGGTGCAACAGCTCTCCAAGGTGTGATCACTCCTTTTTAGATGCAGACTAATGAGCAGATCTGATTTGATGCAGGTGTTAGTTTTGGGGATGAAAATTTACAGGGTGATTCCATATTTTTTTCCTCAGAATTGAGTGAGTCCATATTTTTTTCCCTCTGCTTGGTCTAAAAAAGTAACCGTTACTGACTGCCACAATTTTTTTTCTTGATTTCTTATAGTGTTTCTTAAAGCCAGAAAGTTGCCATTTGAAATGACTTTAGTTTTGTGTCATGTCTGTGATCTGCTTTTTTCTACAAAATCAAACAACTGAATGAACATCCTCCGAGGCCGGTGATTCCATAATTATTGCCAGGGGTTGTACAGTCCACAATATAATCAGAAGATCAAAGAATCTGGAGAACTTTCTACACGTAGTACAGTGAGGAAAATAAGTATTTGAACACCCTGCAATTTTGCAAATTCTCCCACTTAGAAATCATGGAGGGGTCTGAAATTTTTTATCTTAGGTGCATGTCCACTGTGAGAGACATAATCTTAAAAAAAAAAAAAATGCAGAAATCACAATGTATGATTTTTATATATATATATATATATATATATATATATATATATAATTTATTTGTATGGTACTGCTGCAAATAAGTATTTGAACACCTGTGAAAATCAATGTTAATATTTCGTACAGTAGCCTTTGTTTGCAATTACAGAAGTCAAACGTTTCCTGTAGTTTTTCACCAGGTTTGCACACACTGCAGCAGGGATTTTGGCCCACTCCTACATACAGATCTTCTCCAAATCTTTCAGGTTTGGAGGTTCAGCTCCCTCCAAAGATTTTCTATTGAGTTCAGGTCTGGAGACTGGCCAGGCCACTCCAGGACCTTGAAATGCTTCTTACGGAGCCCCTCCTTAGTTGCCCTGGCTGTGTGTTTGGGGTCATTGTCAAGCTGGAAGACCCAGCCATGATCCATCTTCAATGCTCTTACTGAGGGAAGGAAGTTGTTTGCCAAAATCTCGCAATACATGACCCCATCCATCCTCCCTTCAATACGGTGCAGTCATCCTGTCCCCTTTGCAGAAGAACACCCCCAGAGTATGATGTTTCCACCCCCATGCTTCATGGTTGGGATGGTTTTCTTGGGGTTGTTCTCATCCTCTAAACATGGTAAGTGGAGTTGATTCCAAAAAGCTCTATTTTGGTCTCATCTGACCACATGACCTTCTCATCCAGATGGTCACTGGTGAACTTCAAATGGGCCTGGACATATGCTGGCTTGAGCAGGGGGACCTTGCTGCCCTGCAGGATTATGCAGAATATATAACTCTGATGCTATATTTATCATTTAACACTGATAAATATACATTAAACTGATTTCATTAAATACATGACATTGTAGGTATTTTAAGTAGCCATTGTGACATTGTCTACAGACACTACACCTGATGAATGGAAACTCCATATGTTTGTTCTAAAATTTATTATTATGCAATATTTGCTGTATTTCTATGCTATGGTAACAAATGAATGCCAACACAAAACACAGAAATAATGCTGTAATATTGATGTACGTTGATTGTACATAGATTTCTGTTATGTAATATCATTGTCTACGGACACTACAGTTATTTTTGGACAAATGGAACACAAATTTTCACACTTGACATTTCAGAAAGCGTTCAAGCAATATATCCCAACTTTCTTACACTGTCTATTTCAGGTCTACACAAAGTAATTAACCCCAAAATATGTTTATATGTGCCATATTTAATGCAATATAAGGTGTTTTATCACAACATAACTTCTCTGTAAATTATATAACGATGACAGATTTCAAGTTTCAGCTGCCTGACATTATCCAGAACAAGCTGGTCACTGCATATTTCTGACAAATACAAACTTGAGTATTATACATCAAAATAAACATTGATTTTTGTATTATTTTATTATGTGTGTAATTGCTCTAAAGCAATAGCCACACATTTTGTTCTTATGCTCCAAAATAACATTGAAAATCACCCGAAGTTAAGAAGGATAAAGATGCATAACATCAGGAACAAGAATGATAAACAAATCTGTTTTTTGCAAAATTATTGCAACAGCTTACAGGCACACCTCAGTCAATTATCTGTCATACCTAGCACAAACGTATTTCCCGAAGGTTGCATAACAGTACTTTTTCAACAATAGTACATCTGATAGTGTACAAGGTCGCTGTATAAATAACAGAAAGACTGTTCAACTTTAGGGCCCAGTCACACGGTGACAGCTGAATGAAGGGGAAAAATGTCACAAATTGTCGAGAAAAAGTGGACGAATGATCCTGCACATTTCCCATCACCGAAAAATCTGCGAATCAAGAGCGCAAAAAGGAATTAAACAAAACCGAAACTAGCAAAAGAAACATGAAGCAAACGTCGACCTTGACGCTTTAAACAAAATCAAAATGAAACATTCACGATGATGTGACAACAGCGGGTTTGGGACCGAGCGCAGCTCTAATCATGTCCACAGTACTTTCAGGGGCAGGATTTGGTTGTCTTGACAGCAGGTGAGAGATGTTGTTTGTCTTCACAACAACAACGTGTGTGCACATGCAGACAAGCCACAAACGGCTGGAACGAGCATAAAGTAGCTATTGTTTCTGTATGACAACGTTGCTTTTCGTCCCAAACATGGACGATTCATCAGCGATCTGTTCAGCTTGTCAGAGCTTTGGTTACTGATCCGTTCAGATATCATCAATGTTCATGCAAGACGTCAGACTTGGGTGGTTGGATGAAGTTGGACAACAGTCAGATGGAACACTGACATTACGGAAACTATGCAAACGATAAGGAACCATCAAGACAGAAAACAAAACGGAATATGGACGAATTGAGGTTGTCATCGGGATTTGTTCAAATTTTTCAACAGTTCGAAAATTCTAACTGCCAGCTACGGCAACGAAGCTTAGGACTGTTAAACGATGCCTCCAAAAGTCAGCGTAAGTCCCGATTTCTTGTTTTGTTTTGGCTTCGGTGTCCTTCGTTAGTGCCGTGTGACTGGGGCTTTAAACCAGTAGCAATGCTGAGGCACTGCACCTGACTGCACTTCATTTTGAGACTGACACGGTCATGTGCGTACAAGTGAGCATAATTAGATTAGATTAGATAGAACTTTATTAATCCCTTGGCAAGACTCCCTCAGGGAAATTTGGTGTTTCACAGTTGTGAATCTCGTGCCATCTCGCGGTCCCTGACCCACATATGAGGTCGGTTTTAGCAGAGTTACGGTTTAGGGTACAATGCAAACACATCTCGTGAAGTATGGACAACAAGACAACATCGGTGCACGGCAGAAGTTCATCACAGGTGCTACACCTCTAGATAACCCTCTCAACTTGGGAGAACGTGTCATCATCATAATCGTTCGTGAACTTGCTGAATCAGTGCCATCCACATCCTTGCTAGCCATTGTTTCCATGCACTGTGAGATGCCGGAACTCTGCTGGCGCTGCGGTGCATTCTGGGAAGTGCAGGGGGATTATGGGAAACATTAAAATACTAAATTGAAGAATTATACTTGATTTTGAAAGAAGTTGTGTGCTGGGCAAGAAAATGACACCCATCTCAGCTACACATTAGCAGTGACACTTGGCTGTGTGCTGCTTTGCATCAGGTGTAAGATGGACCCCCAGTCATTATCAGGCATGGATTTTTGTTGTTGTGTATTTTATTTTATTTTCTTCAAACCTAATGCGTGAATCTGCACTGTTAAACAAGTGGAGTCTTTCAGATCTAAATGAGGGTTCAGCTTTTTTCTAAAGAACATTCATCCTGTCATTTTTTTGTAACGACAGCTTTCATTTCACAGTAAAACAATGTCATTTCATTAGTACTAATGTTTTTGTTTTTTCCCCCATCCTTCCAACCCCAATTCCACAGCAGCGCTGCCCCAGTCTGAAAAAACCAAATGTGAGGTACTTCATATGCCAGCGGTGCTGACTGTACAGCATGTCATCCTGTCTTTCATAGCCTTCTCGCACTAACATGCATCCTACACATTCCTGCTTTTCTGTAACTACATCCAGTGGTTTAATGCTGGCAGGATGTTGTGTAACTGCAGAGAGGGTCTTTATCACACTTGGGATCAGTTCACTTTCAGTGGAGTCAATGTAGGAACTCTGCTTAGAACCCACGTTGTGTGAGAGTTTCTGGCACAGCGTCTGATTGTACTCACTCTACCTCTATTCTTCTGGCCAATTAGATTGACTGTGTTGATATTTTTAACGCTGGTAAACACACAGTGAGACTTGGTTGGTCATCAAAGTGTAGGGAGCTGAGGGATCTTGGAGTTCAGGGCTTCTGGGCCATCATTTATCAATGTTGCATAGAAACACTGATAAGAAAATATTCACAGAAAAAAGTATTTGCCAAATGTGCTTAGGTTGTTGTACACACACCTGTATGTGTTCCAGCCTTGATAAAACACACATTCTGTGCTCTGCCTGTGAGGTCTCATTTACATAAAGAACCCCCCTAAACCACACAGAATATTGTCACCAACCCCTTTAAGGCTGCAATAACTTTCAAAGAATTCTCAAGCAGCGGCAGTCAGCTCAGTCACCATCTACCGCCTGACGAACCGCTGCCTATAAATAAATCGTAATATCTTAACATTATTCAACATTATTTTGTAAGTTTTCACAATTGAAAGACCATTTTATATGGCTTCATTGTTTACTTTAGTAGACTTTTCGGCACGCAGTTTTCCTTTTGAAGTGTTTAGACAGTACTTTAATCGCCTTATTTTTCATCTTATCGGCCGGCAGCTGACGGCAGCACAACATTGAAAAAACACGTACTGTCCTCATCACTTAAAGTTAGCAGTCGGAGCTTTCCATACAAGGCATCAGATGTCAGAATCTGATTCTCCTCCACAGATCTTTGACTGCTACTGACAAGACAAAAGTCTGACATTATGCTTCCCCCGATACATTTTTTTTTTTTTTTTTTTTGTGCTGCAAAATAGGGCACTTATTGCATTTGAAAAAAAATGTACAAGTGACAGAAGTGTGCAACAGGATGACATGGTGCCCCTCTACTCTCCTGTGGACATGCACATGAGAAGCAGACTGCTTTAACCAAAAGACATGCACATTAGCTTTTCACACTGTTCTATACGCCCTCAGGTAAGATGGAAACTGATAATCTGCTGTGACCACAGATGTACAGGAGCGTGGGGGTGATAGTGTAACTAAATTGCCTCCTTCTTCCCTTACAGTCTACTCTTTTCCTTCGTTTGTGCAGTCCACAGCACTGTGGAGAAACAAATAGTGGACTACATGTCAAGAATATTGATATACTCTGTTATACTATAAATGTCATGTCTGTACTCCTCCTTGTTTATTAATCAATGCCGGCATATCATTATTTGCTCACATCCTGGACAGCAAGGCCACTTTATCCACCATAAGGTGTTGTGCATACACATGGCTGGATGTTTGTGTACCTTATGACATTTCAAAGCATAAGTAGTTGTTGAGAAATCCCACACTTTGCCTTGAGAAGATCATATGCACAGTTTACACATGTTGCTGTTTGCACACACTGATGATAAATAAGGGACCAGGAGGTTTGAAATGCCAAAAATTAGTGAAACTATGTAAAAGTGTTCACATTGTAATGATCACTTTCTGTCCCAGAGCTGAAAATGATTTGTGCCCAACTGTGCTGTTGTTTAGTATTGTGCAGTATTCTGTACGTACTTGGGCTCTTCCCTTGTGTCCTGTCTGACTAACACATGGTGATGTGCACTCAGTAGGTGAGCAGTGTGGGTTCAACATTCCTTCTCCTTCTCTCCTTCCAGTGTTTTGCCACACATAAAATCCTGTGATTAAAATCAGTTTGACTGAAATTGAATATTTGGATTAAAAACAAAACCCAAAGGATTAGTTTTGATGTCTGGTTACTCCTCAGAAAGAAAACGAAAACTCAATGGCACTAAATCCTGGTTAGTAGTGCTTTGTTTCGGTTTTGATTGCAAAAACACCAGACAAACCAAAGTCTTTATTCTATCTGGTCACATAGAGCATTGTGAAAGAGTTTGATACCCATCTCTACGTCTGCTATGGGCATAGATGGAGAGAATCAGGGGGAAGACATCTTGCACTGGTTTCAGTCATCCTTCAAGTGTAACATCTTTTTTCTGTGTGAAATGACCTCCTGTCAAACCGATGTGGTGTTTCTGCTCTAAGGTTCTTCTTGAAATCTTTGTCTCTGGCTGTGACTGTGATTCCACCATTGTTAACTGCATTTCCTCTGTTGTGATGTTTGTCCCCAGTGGCAGGTGTGAAATTCAGCCGGTGCAATCTTCTGTCTGCTGGTGTGGGCCTTCACTCAGCACATCCCCTCCGGTCACCCAGCTTTACCACCACAAACTGGAACACTAACAACAAACACTGAATCTGGTCTCTTTTCTCATCCTCCTCTCTTTTTGAATTTATGCTCCCTTCTTCTACCTCCACTCTGTTTTCTCTCCAGTTTGCTGTCACTGTTACACATCCCAGTCAGGATCTGAGGCCTCTGTGGACGATGTAACAGTGCAGCCTTATTTTATTACACATTTTTCCCTATGCAATGGGTCATGAGGTGTTTTACTTGACAGATATCACTGTAAAGACTGTGTGCAACTTTATGTAGGAACTAGTTTTGGGGACTGTCTGGTCATACATCTTAAGACCTCAGTTGACCTTAACCTTTCTCAGTCTTGAGGAGAACTTTCCTCATTCTCCTTTGAGAACATTCTGCAGCAGCTATCAGATTGGTCTAGTTTGACTTCGCATTCATCAAGCCAAAGTTTGGCTTCTTCACCAAAAACATAACGCGACTTGAAGACTTGCACTCTTGGGTGTTTTCACTGACACTATTGTGACAATCCACGTAGAAAACGAACCATCATATCAGTTTGTGCGCGCGTCCTTTGACTTATCATTGAGAGTCCCTTCTCTTAACTGTGTAGCTTAATAAATCGTCCAATATTTTGTGTTAGTTACATCACTAAATGGTCCCTTTATTGGAGAAGTCTCAGTGCTTCTCTCCAAGGACAAAAAGCCAACATTCCCATTGTTTAGTGCCATACGGTATTCACAGTAAACCACGTTCTACTTTGGATAGTTAAACTAATCTGGAACATGCTGATCTGTGAAAGAGCCATAGAATGTGGATAATTGCTTGTGGAGTGAATTAAGAGCTCAGGTGCATTTAATATATGTGTAACGTTCCTCCCACATTTCAAATCTCTAACATGTTTGTGCTCATTATTTTAACGTAGGTGTTGTTTATGCCTATTAAAATGCATAAGCATTCCCAACACTGTCCTAAAATTCTCATGTGTTGCTTTTTTATGCTAAGCTAGAGTTGGAATTAATTTCTGTAAGATTTTCCAAACTAGTTCAGCATGGAAATAATTGGAAGCAGTTAAATATTAATTGAATTCAGATGAAACCTGGCTGCGTACTGGCTCACACAGTTTTAAACACTGCTGTTTCTTGTGGGGGAGACAGGTTTAGAAGCTAAGAAATTAACTAAAATTATGCAAGCAGGACAACAGTTTAATTTGTTCAACTTATGACAATTCAAACAGCTGAAGTTTTGACTTAATATATTAACACCACAGATAAATAAGATCTGAGTATTCTACTCAGTCAGTTGTTGTTTTACCGACTCTGAATCATCTGCAAAGCCAGTTTCCAGGCCAACACTATGGCTGTGTCCCAATTCAGGGGTTGCACACTTCTAAGTCTGCATCCATCGGCCACATACGTCATAAGTGGCATGACTAGGCTGTTCCTTTTCAAAGGCTGCCTGAAATGTAGCCGATGTACGCATCCTTCTTTCCTTCAAAAATAAAGGATACATCAGGTGTATCGTTCATGGCCCAAACAGTCCCATCACTCACTGCACATTTTCCCACTAAGACAAAAACAATTGGTAAATAAATTAAAAAAACAGAGCGAGAGAGAGAGAAAGGAACACTTTCAAGTTCCATATGTACAACTGCAAATATACAATGTTTATCAGTAAAGTACTGACAAACAATTACAACCCCTGGCAAAAATTATGGAATCACCGGCCTCGGAGGATGTTCATTCAGTTGTTTAATTTTGTAGAAAAAAAGCAGATCACAGACATGACACAAAACTAAAGTCATTTCAAATGGCAACTTTCTGGCTTTAAGAAACACTATAAGAAATCAGGAAAAAAATTGTGGCAGCCAGTAACGGTTACTTTTTTAGACCAAGCAGAGGGGGAAAAAATATGGAATCACTCAATTCTGAGGAAAAAATTATGGACTCATGAAAAACAAAAGAACGCTCCAACACATCACTAGTATTTTGTTGCACCACCTCTGGCTTTTATAACAGCTTGCAGTCTCTGAGGCATGGACTTAATGAGTGACAAACAGTACTCTTCATCAATCTGGCTCCAACTTTCTCTGATTGCTGTTGCCAGATCAGCTTTGCAGGTTGGAGCCTTGTCATGGACCATTTTCTTCAACTTCCACAAAAGATTTTCAATTGGATTAAGATCCGGACTATTTGCAGGCCATGACATTGAGCCTATGTGTCTTTTTGCAAGGAATGTTTTCACAGTTTTTGCTCTATGGCAAGATGCATTATCATCTTGAAAAATGATTTCATCATCCCCAAACGTCCTTTCAATTGATGGGATAAGAAAAGTGTCCAAAATATCAACGTAAACTTGTGCATTTATTAATGATGTAATGACAGCCATCTCCCCAGTGCCTTTACCTGACATGCAGCCCCATATCATCAATGACTGTGGAAATTTACATGTTCTCTTCAGGCAGTCATCTTTATAAATGTCATTGGAACGGCACCAAACAAAAGTTCCAGCATCATCACCTTGCCCAATGCAGATTCGAGATTCATCACTGAATATGACTTTCATCCACAGTCCACGATTGCTTTTCCTTAGCCCATTGTAACCTTGTTTTTTTCTGTTTAGGTGTTAATGATGGCTTTCGTTTAGCTTTTCTGTATGTAAATCCCATTTCCTTTAGGCAGTTTCTTACAATTCGGTCACAGACGTTGACTCCAGTTTCCTCCCATTCGTTCCTCATTTGTTTTGTTGTGCATTTTCGATTTTTGATACGTATTACTTTAAGTTTTCTGTCTTGACGCTTTGATGTCTTCCTTGGTCTACCAGTATGTTTGCCTTTAACAACCTTCCCATGGTGTTTGTATTTGGTCCAGAGTTTAGACACAGCTGACTGTGAACAACCAACATCTTTTGCAACATTGTGTGATGATTTACCCTCTTTTAAGAGTTTGATAATCCTCTCCTTTGTTTCAATTGACATCTCTCGTGTTGGAGCCATGATTCATGTCAGTCCACTTGGTGCAACAGCTCTCCAAGGTGTGATCACTCCTTTTTAGATGCAGACTGATGAGCAGATCTGATTTGATGCAGGTATTAGTTTTGGAGATGAAAATTTACAGGGTGATTCCATAATTTTTTCCTCAGAATTGAGTGAGTCCATATTTTTTTTTCCCTCTGCTTGGTCTAAAAAAGTAACCGTTACTGACTGCCACAATTTTTTTCCTGATTTCTTATAGTGTTTCTTAAAGCCAGAAAGTTGCCATTTGAAATGACTTTAGTTTTGTGTCATGTCTGTGATCTGCTTTTTTTCTACAAAATTAAACAACTGAATGAACATCCTCCGAGGTCGGTGATTCCATAATTTTTGCCAGGGGTTGTACTACATTTTGGGTTATACCCACAACGCAATTGCATGCAACTGTCCAGGTTGCCAGGTGATGGTGAGTAGGGGCCAGGAACAGCTAATGATGCAAGTGCAAAGTGCCCCGTGGGCAAGACCGTGTCATTTCACAATGGTTGATTCAGCCTCTGGAGGCCAGATCTTTGTGGGATGCAGCCTTAGAAGTATGCAGCCACTGAATGGAAACAGGATATAGAGACTCCGTCTAAAAACAGTTCCTCAGACTGAGGTTCCACGTGTGGGTTGTGTGCTTTAAAGGGGAAATTTGGCATCTCTCTACCTGGGCTCCATTTTTAGAAGTTGTGAGATTTGTTGTTTTACTCAGGGGAGAAAAATTAATCATCACATAACATTGATTTACAACACAAATGCCACATGGCCTAATCGGCTATGCTATGTAATTGCACAGGGCAAGGCAAAAACACTCAAGGTCTTTTGCCACTCAACAAGTGGAAAAAACAATTAGAACCAATGTCCATGAAGACCTTGTCCATGCTACCAGACACTGACAGAGGTCTTTCAGAATGAGTGCATTGTAACGATTCAGTGGACAAAGCTAAGGCAAGCAGCTAATAATGTCATATAATCTTAGAAAGTTTACTACTCGTAAAGTAAACGTGCATACAACTGCAATTCCAATGAAGTTGCGACGTTGTGTAAAATGTCAATAAAAACAGAATACAATGATCTGCAAATCCTCTTCAACCTATATTCAATTGAATACGTGGTCTGTCCATAAATTAACGGTCCTTTTTATTTTTTTAAAAACTATATGGATTTCATTCATATGTTTTTACGTCAGACATGCTTGAACCCTCGTGCGCATGCGTGAGTTTTTCCACGCCTGTCGGTGACGTCATTCGCCTGTGAGCACACCTTGTGGAAGGAGTGGTCCCGCCCCCTCGTCGGATTTTCATTGTCTGGAAATGGCGGAATGAAAAGGACTTTTTTTCCATCAGAATTTTTTCAGAAGCTGTTAGAGACTGGCACCAAGAAACCAAGTTGGGACATGTCTATCTCGGCTTTCAGTGCTTACCAGTCGAGTGAGTATAAAAGAACTTGTGGAGAGCTGGACATGTCCCAACTTGTCCTCTAACACTCCGAAACGGAGGTGTTCCTTTGTCTCGCTTCATCAGCGAATCGGTCGTGATGCGCGAAGCCTCCGCGCGGCTTTCCATGACAAAATCTCTTGTTAAAAGTGAAATCTGCCGGAAAATGGCTGATGTCCAGGTCTTGTGATAACCAGAGAAAGAGCACACGACGGTCTCGTATCCACAGAGCCATCAGCTTAGAAATGATCCAGTGGTTTGTGCCGCATCGTCGCAGCTCGCAGCGCAGCGCTCCGACCGTCCTTAAAGGGGTCCTTAAAGCTGTAGTTAAAGTCCTTATTCTCTGTGAAGCCCGTACAATTTTCACTGAAAGCCAAATAAATTTTTAGAATGGTTTGTAGGTGCCAGTCTCTAACAGCTTCTGAAAAAATTCTGATGGAAAAAAAAGTCCTTTTCATTCCGCCATTTCCAGACAATGAAAATCCGACGAGGGGGCGGGACCACTCCTTCCACAAGGCGTGCTCACAGGCGAATGACGTCACCGACAGGCGTGGAAAAACTCACGCATGCGCACGAGGGTTCAAGCATGTCTGACGTAAAAACATATGAATGAAATCCATATAGTTTTTGAAAAAATAAAAAGGTACGATACTTTATGGACAGACCTCGTACACCACAAAGACAAGATATTTAATGTTCAAACTGATAAACTTTATTGTTTTTGTGCAAATATTTGCTCATTTTGAAATGGATGCCTGCAACACGTTTCAAAAATGCTGGGACACTGGTATGTTTACCACTGTGTTCCATCACCTTTCCTTCTAACAACACTCAATAAGCATTTGGGAACTGAGGACACTAACTGTTGAAGCTTTATAGATGGAATTCTTTCCCATTCCTGTTTGATGTATGACTTTAGTTGTTCAACAGTCCGGGGTCTCCGTTATCGTATTTTAACACATGCAGAATGTGGCTTGGCATTGTCTTGCTGAAATAAGCAGGGACGTTTCTGAAAAAGACGTTGCTTGGATGGCAGCATGTGTTGCTCCAAAACCTGGATGTACCTTTCACCATTGATGGTGCCATCACAGATGTGTAAGTTGCCTATAGCATGGGCAACTTACACATCCCCATACCATCACAGATGCTGGCTTTTGAACTTTGCGCTGGTAACAATCTGGATGGTCTTTCTCTTTTGTCCGGAGGACACGACGTTCATGATTTCCAAAAACAGTTTGAAATGTGGACTCATCAGATCACAACACACTTTTCCACTTTGGGTCTGTCCATTTCAAATGAGCTCAGGCCCAGAGAAGGCGGTGGCGTT
Source organism: Thalassophryne amazonica (assembly GCF_902500255.1). Lineage (NCBI taxonomy): Eukaryota > Metazoa > Chordata > Actinopteri > Batrachoidiformes > Batrachoididae > Thalassophryne > Thalassophryne amazonica. Next base: position 73,215,605 of record NC_047103.1, read on the forward strand.
TCTGGATGTTGTTGATGTATTGCTTTCGCTTTGCATGGTAGAGTTTTAATTTGCACTTGTAGATGTAGCGAAGAACTGTGTTAACTGACAAGGGTTTTCTGAAGTGTTCCTGAGCCCACGCGGTAAGATCCTTTACATAATGATGTCGGTTTTAATGCAGTGGAGGAGGGACCTGAGGGATCAAAGGTGATGGGCATTCAATGTTGGTTTTTGGCCTTACAGCTTATGTGTAGAAAGTTCTCCAGATTCTCTGAATCTTCTGATTATATTATGGACTGTAGATGATGGAATCCCTAAATTCCTTGCAATTGAAAGTTGAGAAACATTGCTCTTAAACTGTTGGACTATTTTTTCACGCAGTTCAGAAAGTGGTGATCCTCACCCCATCTTTGCTTGTGAATGGCTGAGCCTTTTGGCGATGCTCCTTTCATACCCAATCATGGACCTGTTTCCAATTAGGTATTCTTTGAGCATTTATCAACTTTCCAGTCTTTTGTTGCCCCTGTACCAACTTTTTTGATATGTGTTGCAGGCATCCATTTCAAAATGAGAAAATATTCGCACAAAAACAAAAAAGTTTATCGGTTTGAACATTAAATATCTTGTCTTTGTGGTGTATTCAATTGAATATTGGTTGAAGAGGATTTGTAACATTGGATTCTGTTTTTATTTACATTTAACATAACGTCCCAACTTCATTGGAATTGGGTTTGTAGTTTGCCTCTGTAGGGATGGTCTCCGTGCTACCAGACATTTCTAATGACACTTTCTCCTGTTCAGTGGCAACAAGAAGCGACATCCTGAGAGTGTTTTTTAGCTTCCCTGTGTCTTTAAAGTATATAGCCGGTTAGCCCATGATGGTGTTTTTTTGTTCTGGTTATATTCATGTTTGTCCTGAGTGAAAGCTAAACCCCACAAATTAAAAAAAAGAAGTCTAAGTTGAACACTGTCAAACTTCCCCTTAAAATCCAGGTCTATAACTTGTGGAATTTTCTCAAACTACAGTGGGGCTAAAAAGTATTTAGTCAGCCCCTGATTGTGCAAATTCTCCTACTTAGAAAGATAAGAGAGATCTGTAATTTACATCATAGGTACACTGCAATTATGAGAGACAAAATGAGGGGATAAAAATCCAGGAAATCACATTTTAGGATTTTTAAAGAATTTATTTGTAAATTATGGTTGAAAATAAGTATTTGGTCACCCACAAACAAGCAAGATTTCTGGCTCTCACAGATCTGTAACTTCTTCTTTAAGAAGCTCTTCTGTCCTCCACCTGTTACCTATATTAATGGCACCTGTTTGAACTTATCTGTATAAAAGACACCTATCCACAGCCTCAAACAGTCAACTCAACCATGGCCAAGACCAAAGAGCTGTTGAAGGACACCAGGAAGAAAATTGTAGATGTGCATCAGGCTGGGAAGAGTGAATCTACAATAGTCAAATAGGTTGGTGTGAATAAATCAACTGTGGGAGCAATTGTAAGAAAATGGAAGACATACAAGACCATTGATAATCTCCCCTGATCTGAGGCTCCACGCAAGATCTCATCCCATGGGGTCAAAATGATCTTGAAAACAGTGAGCAAAAATCCCAGAACTACACGGAGGGACCTGATAAATGACCTGCAGAGAGCTGGGACCAAAGTAACAAAGGCTACACACTACACAGAGAGGGACTCAAATCCTGCAGTGCCAGGCATGTCCCCCTGCTTAAGCCAGTACATGTCCAGGCCCGTCTGAAGTTTGCCAGAGAGCATATGGATGATCCAGAAGATGATTGGGAGAATATCATGTGGGCCGATGAAACCAAAATAGAACTTTTTAGAAAAACTCAACTAGTCATGTTTGGAGGATGACAATGCTGAGTTGCATCCCAAGAACACCATATCTACTGTGAAGCATGGAGGTGGAAACATCATGCTTTGGGGCTGTTTTTTCTGTAAAGGGGACAGGACAACTGATCTGTGTTAAGGGAAGAATGAACGGGGCCATGTATCATGAGATTTTAAGCCAAAACCTTCTTCCATCAGTGAGCGCATTGAAGATGCAACATGGCTGTGTCTTCCAGCATGACAGTGATCCCAAACACACCGCTCGGGCAATGGAGGAGTGGCTTCTGAAAAGCATTTCAAGGTCCTAGAGTGGCCTAGCCAGTCTCCAGACCTCAACCCCATAGAAAATTTGTTGAGGGAGTTGAAAGTCCATCTTGCCCAGCAACAGCCCCAAAACATCACTGCTCTAGAGGAGGTCTGCATGGAGGAATGGGCCAAAATACCAGCTACAGTGTGTGCAAACCTGGTGAAGACTTACAGGAAATGTTTGACCTCTGTCATTGCCAACAAAGATTATGTTACAAAGTATTGAGTTTAACTTTTGTTATTGACGAAATACTTATTTTCCACCATAATTTACAAATAAATTCTTTAAAAATTCTACAATGTGATTTCCTGGATTTTTTTCTCATTTTGTCTCATAGTTGAAGTGTACCTATGATGAAAATTACAGACCTCTCTCATCTTTCTAAGTAGGAGAACTTACACAATCAGGGACTGACTAAATACTTTTTGGCCCCACTGTAAGCCTGGGGGGGAAAAGGACATGTGATGCACTTTACGGATGAATGGTGTTTTAGTGTTTTGTTTTTGTTTTCGTATTTTATTGTTTGGTTTAGAAATGTGCCTTTTCGAAAACTGGTTCTGTCTTTATTCTCAACTGGATCTTCTGTGCTGGGATATGACATGTTTATTTTGTTGCTATAGTTTTGTTCTTAAGTACATTTCCTGCAGAGTGTAATCCTAAGTGCCTTGAATTTAGTTTTTCTTCATTTTGGTTTTGAGATGTTTAAATAGCTTTTGGTGTAAAGTGTATGTCGGATATCAGTTACAATGTCGATAAGATGCTAATAACATTTTAAAAGATGCTTGCTTGTATGTATATGTATATGTTCTCGCTCTGTCTGAAGGAGTTTTTTGTACAATACACAATAATACTAAGTCTTCCTGTAGTTGATGAATACGTTACACATGCGGTTGCACTATAAAAATTTTATATAAACATTTCTTAACACTTGTGACTATTGTCTTCTCACTAATAAACATCTGAATACTATGGATACTGTAACATGTACAGTCGCAAAGATGTGTATTGTAGATAAGGACTTCACACACAATTAAACTTGGAAGGATGGCCAAATACATGCTTGTAGTTTGAGTTTCTGATTGTCACCATCAGTGTGTGGGCACCTTTCATATCCATGTGAAGCAGCAGGACCTTCGTGGCCGGGACGACGGTGGGGATCGAACCCACGCGGCTCGCACAAAAGACCGTTCCTCTACCAGGTCAGCCAAAGGGGAACTCCCCATTAGCCAAGCTAGCGGGAACGTCTTTTCAATTGGGACCCGGGACTTTCATCCCCGCTACACATGTATTCAGTTCTGATAATGGTATAGGATTGGGCAAGAAAAGTGTCCCTGGTGGGCGAGTGAGTAAATGTAACTCGCCAAATTTATTTTTTAAAAAAAGTTCACCTAACAAGGATGAGCGGATTAGTTTGTGGTGGTGAACTTTGATGCACCTGATCAATCTCGAAAGTAAATTTGTTTTGCCTGTGTAATATCTGACATTTTGCTTGTTTAATCTCGTATCTTTTGCAAAAACCATGCATATTATGGGGTAAGATAAATAGCTGTAGAAATAGAATAGAAAATTCCAGTTGTAGGAATGATTCATTTGTACACACATACCGTAAGTAATGGAATTGATGAATCCAGCTTCTCAAGGCCTCACTAAAAACTTCAGCCCCTTGGTATTTCACACATTTAATTTGTTTATGCCATTTCAAATACAAAAACTAAATCAGGCTTCTCATTATAAAACATAAAATTATCTAACTTAAACTCAAAGCAAAACTCTACAACTTGACATAAATTAATTAAAAACAAAAGTCAAGATGATAGGTTGCCTAAGTCAGTGATTCTCAACCGGGGTGCCGTGATCGATCGTCAGGGGTGCCGTGGGTATTTTTCATATTCGCGATTATTTTTCATATTCGCGATTACCGTGAATTATTTATTTTATCCACAAAGCATAAAACGACTCAGAATTTGATGTCAAACGTGCTGCAGCCTCGCTCTCGTCTTAAGGCGGGACGATAACAAGGAGGCTGACGGCCGATTAAAACAGTGCCGTCTTCTTCAAAAGCCGTCTAAAATGCGGAGCTGTCTGTGTGTGCGCGGAGTTAACAGGCTGCAGACTGTGAGGGAGGGGGTGGGTGAGGGAGATTCCTGAATGCAGGCGCGACACGTTCAGTGCGCAGCGAGCGCGGAGCAGAGAGAGGATTTTAACCGGAGTGAACGTTAACAAAACGGAAACGTGAAGCTGCCTTTACTTCTCTCTGAACTTTCTCTAAAGGTGTGATTCTGCCGTTACCGTCCTGTTCACACCATGTGCGCGTCGTATGCTGAATTTATGAGATCATGAGATGAAATAAACGGTCAAATATCTTTAAAAACATATTTAAAAAATGAGAATATATGAATGAACTGAGCCACAAAAAAAAAACAATGTTCAGACGCAGAGATCACAAAAAGCAGGTGAGAACTCTGAACTTTAACAGCTGTTATTTTCCAAAGGTATTTATTTGTTCAATCTTGAGCTTAATGTAGTGTTTAAGCACAAAACGTGACTGATGAGGAGAAACAATTTCAGAAATGCAACAGAAACAACCACAAATCAGAAAAAGTTGGGACTGTATGTAAAATGAAGATAAAAATAAAAATGTTGCACCATTCCCAGTTTCTCCACTCACAGAAGCCAAACGTTCTTCCAGAGTTTGTAATTATACTACAATAGTAGAATATAAAGAAGGGGAAAAAAAGAAAAAAAAAATAGACAATATATTCGTCAAATGCAATTATTTGTCTGACAATTAATCGTCTCCAGAAATTCCTAGTCGTGACAGCCGTACTTGAGATCAGAGCGCAAAATTCTTGAGGATTTTCGAAATGCGGTGTTTTCTGTATCGATTTTCTATTAATAATAATAATGATATTTGGGTTTTGCGCAAAACCAGAGGTAATAGCATTATTATTTTGGCTGGTGGTGTGCCGCAGGATTTTGTAAATATAAAAAGGGTGCCGCGGCTCAAAAAAGGTTGAAAATCACTGGCCTAAGTAATCTGGAATCTGAGTTGAGTGGTACGTTGGAACGTGCCATTCAACTCAGCTTTGCCTCATTGAATGGAACATCTTTCACCTCATGAAATATTCGTACCATTGAACTCATAAACATTAATTATTTGTGCAACATTGCCACCTCTCGGTGGGATACATTTGGCAGCAAGCAAACACTTTTATCCTCGAAGATGACATGCTGGAAGTGGAAAATTTGAGACACGTAAAGATTTAAGTGGTGGTTTTGAAGTGATGACCAGATGACTGGGCCAGAGCATCTCTGAACCTGCATTTCTCCTGGGATGCAGTCTATAGTAGCCAGTGCCTTCTAAAAAAGTTCCAAGAAAGGAAAACCAGTGAACTGGTGACAGGATCATGGGTGATCAAGGCTTATTGATGTGATTGGGTAGCAAATACTGGCCCCTGTGGTCTGATCCAACAGAAAGATCAGCTGCTAACATCTTGGTATCAGATACATCACATTCAGAAGTCTGGTGGAATCCATGCCACAACAAGTCAGGGCTGTTTTGGTGGCAAAAGAAGGACCTATACATTGTTTGGCAGATGGCCCAACGTTCTGCAGATTGGTCTTGACTGAAACACGGTTTACGCTCACTCACTCACTCATCTTCAACTGCTTACTGAGTCGTGGGGGCAACAGCTCGAGCAGTGGACTCCAGCCTTCCCTTTCCTGGGCCACATTGACCATCTTTGACTTCGAGATCCTGAGGCGTTCCCAGGCCAGTGTGGAGATATAATCTCTCCATGTAGTCCCGGGTCTTCTCCGAGATGGACGTGCCTAGAACACCTCCCTAGGGAGGCGCCCAGGAGACATCCTTACCAGATGCCCGAACGACCTCAGCTGGCTTCTTTCAGTGCGAAGGAGCAGCGGCTCTACTTCGAGCTCCCCATGGATGACCGAGCTTCTCACCCTATCTATAACGGAGACACCAGCCACCCTCCTATGGAAGCCCATTTTGGCCACTTGTACCCACAATCTATAGTTTTTTTTTTTTTTTTTTTTTTTTGGTCATGACCCAACCCTCATGACCATAGGTGAGAGTAAGAATGAAGATTGACCAGTAAATCGAGAGCTTCGCCTTTTGGCTCGGCTCCCTTTTCGTCACAACAGTAGAGTAAATGCAACACCGCCCCTGCTGCACCGATTCTCCAGCCAATCTCACGCTCCATTGTCCCCTCACTCATGAACAAGACCCTGCAGGTACTTGAACTCCTTCACTTGGGGCAAGACCGCATTCCCTACCTGGAGTAGGCAATCCATTGGTTTCCTGCAGAGAACCATGGCCTCAGATTTAGAGGTGCTGATCCTCATCCAGCCACTTCACACTCGCTGTGAACTGATCCAGCAAGTGTTGGAGGTCACAGGCTGATGAAGCCAACAGGACCACATCTTCTGCAAAAAGCCATGATGAGACACTGAAATACAGTTTGAGGGATTATGTTCATGCTGTTGTGAACATAACGTTACAGTACACACACCTGAGTTAAAACAACTTTGAATTTTTTATTTTTTTTTTTTACTCACCATAAGATTCCTAAGTTGCTGTGTTGTTTGTAAAAGATGTGTACTTCCTAATAATAGTAAAATAAAGCTCAAAATTAGTTTTCTCTATGAATTGCATGAAATCTTAACCAATCAATTTTAATCTGTTTCGTTGGCAGATTTTTAAAAACTTATTAAAAATTAAAAACACCTTGTTTTCTGTGCCACCAAGGTGCAGAAGAATCCTAAGAGTTTCTACATAATTTATCATTTTTTTCAGTTGATTTTCCCTGAGCATTGGGTTTGATATGAGTTTCATTGCTAGAATTGTCCCTGAAACATTTATTTAACCTGATATAGAGGGGTGTCACGAATCAGAAAACTCCCGGGACTACGGCCCCTGGTCAGCGACCCACCAAAGGAGCAAACTTCAGGACAAACTTCAACTTTTTCCACCAGTACCGAATTCACATGCACGGCCCTCAGCTTTCCAACACGACCCCATGTCTGCAGTCGGATTACATTTTTATTTGTCACGATGCTCAGAGAAAATACTTACAGCCCCCTTACCATGCCCCGTTTTGCGTATTGGAACGGACAAAAACTTTGTGGTCGACTGTCATTTTTCACTATTCTATCATCCTTCCTTGTGGTGAATTCTGGGAGTACCCGTGTAGTGCACACGTGCACACTCAAGGAGTTGTTCAGCCATAATTCACAAAGTCAAGGGTTATTCACAAGTTAATGTCAGCCACTTAAGGTGCGCTGACACGTGATGCACACACTTGCACACACGTCGACGTGACGATCCCACCCGCTGTGTTCCCAGCTGGGCGCCGTGCTTTGTTCCACCGCCTGCCATGCGCTGAGTGCTGCATATATAAAATAATTATTTCGTAGCGGATTAATCATTTTTTCTGCAAATTGGCTGCTGAAAACGGCTCTAATTACTTCCTGAATCACAGAGGACCGCTCCAGCCAGAGCCGTTCGTGCACGCAGAAGGAGCTGGAGAAAGCTAATTATTTGTCATATTTACATTGACATGGCTTGGTAAAACAGTTACATGTTATTTCCTTCTTGTGTGCAGCTGTAAAAGTATGTTTATGATAGATTTAACATCTCGTTATAATCGATCAGACCAGCTGTGCTCTGATGCAGTGCGCTGACGCAATCACTCGCTCTGTTCACTTCTTTACTCAACTTGGCGAGCTGCACGTATCGCGCCACGTTGCACGACATTTATGCGTGAAAGATTTTTTGAACATCTCAAAATTCTCTTTGCACAATTGCACACACCGACAACCCTCTCGCGTTCAGTCTACACCCATTAAAGACAAGTTTACTCTCCTGCAGGACACAGGTTGTGCAAGTGTCAGTGAGCCTTTACAGTTACATTGGGTTTCCTGCCTCACACAGGATGATGAGCCAAACCTCTGTATGTTAAACCTGTTCACACGTGAATATCCACTACTTGTGTATGTAAACCTGCTCACACATCAATGCCCACTGTGCTCCTCGCCTTGCATGTTAATGAGCCAAGATGCACATCTGTTTTCCCAGCACGTCCCCTGCTGCGCAGCGTCCTGTTGCATGTCACAAAAAGGTTTCACGGATGTGTATGCAAACTTTAACCACTCACTGCATTGTGTTTAGCACAGACAGATGTCCACAGCTGTTGTGTATTCGGTCAGCTCGGTCCTTTGTGTTCCACTGCTAAGCCCCCTGCAGGGTACAATTGTGTGCCTGAAAAGTTGAAAGTGCTTTTTATTTTTCTGTGAAATAAAGGACACACCATGTGTGTTTTGATGTAGAAACCATCTCTTTATTGCTTCTGACTCAATTTCTACAAGGGCATCAAATATAACTTTGCCTTCCATTTTAAAAATAACAGAGCACAATGACAAGGTGTTGCATGTTTAAATAACTTTAAAATGCAGTTATTTGTTATATTACAATATGAACAGTGCCAATAAATAAAAATACCTTTTGTTAACATCATAAAAAAGTAATAAAAGAAGAAACTAGTGCACTGCGCTCATAAAGCGCAAACCTCCGCCAACACTAGTTTCCAATTCCACAAATTTTTACCTTGGAAAAAAAATTTCAAGGTCAAAGTCCTGTTAGAAGTGGGTTTTCATAAGCTAAAATATAAATCAAAAGGGTTTTCAGTGTTAAAAAGAATCAAATATCTGCTAAATCCACAATAGGGATCAGATGCGAATTAAACCAAGTGTATTCACTGAGAGTGCCTGTTTGCACCTCATTGTAACAAATGAGTGATTGAGGCACTTTTGACTGAGATATAATGCAAAATGTCAGCACCTCCAAATCCGAGGCCATGGTTCTCAACCGGAAAAAGGTGCTTTGCCCTCTTCAGGTCGGTGGAGTGTCCTTGCCTCAAGTGGAGGAGTTTAAGTATCTCGGGGTCTTGTTCACGAGTGAGGGACGGATGGAGCGTGAGATCGATAGACGGATCGGTGCAGTATCTGCAGTGATGCGGTCGCTGTATCGGACCGTCGTGGTGAAGAGAGAGCTGAGTAGGGGGGCAAAACTCTCGATTTACCGATCGATCTACGTTCCGATCCTCACCTATGGTCATGAGATTTGGCTCATGACCGAAAGAACGAGATCGCGAGTACAAGCGGCCGAGATGAGTTTCCTCCGCAGGGTGCTGGGCGTTCCCTTAGAGATAGGGTGAGGAGCTTGGTCACTCGGGAGGAGCTCGGAGTCGAGCCGCTGCTCCTCCACGTCGAAAGGAGTCAGTTGAGGTGGCTCGGGCATCTTTTCCAGATGCCCCCTGGACGCCTCGCTGGAGAGGTGTTCCGGGCACGTCCCACTGGGAGGAGGCCCCGGGGAAGACCCAGGACACGCTGGAGGGACTACATCTCTCGGCTGGCTTGGGAACACCTTGGGGTTCCCCCGGAGGAGCTGGAGGAGGTGTGTGTGGATTGGGAGGTCTGGGCGGCTTTGCTTGAGCTGCTGCCCCCGCGACCCGACTCCAGATAAAGCGGAAGAAAATGGATGGATGGATGGATACATCAAATGGGCTTTTCAATATTAAATTCAAATGTCCACAAAATCCACAGTCCAGATCAGATTAAACTTTGTCAGGCAATAGTGAGTGCCAGTCTGCATCTCACTTTCAAATATGGGAGTGATTGGGGAATGTTTGATTAAGATATAATATAAATAAAATATACATTAAATGGGGTTTTCAGTGTTACATTTAATTGGCCACAAAATCTATAATCTGGCTCAAACATTCTCGATAAAGGACATCATCCGACATAATGCCTTCAAATATGAAAGATGCTGTAATTACACTGCGGCAGTCAGCTTTTTGGACAGATAGGTGCACAGATGCAACCTACTGTCAGCAGGATTACACACTGCGAGAGGACTGCACCCAGTCCAAAAACAGAAGCATCAACCTCAACCACAAACTGTGGAGCGGGGTTAGGGAAGAGCAGCAAGGGGCCGCTGTAAAGCGATTCTTTAGAACCCTGGAAGCCTCCTCACACTCTGGTGTCCAGACAAACAGCTAGAGGGACGACGTGACATCATGTAAAGGAGCTACAACAGTACTGAAATTTCGTATTAATTTATGATAGAAATTGGCAAAGCCCAGGAATCTTTGTACCTCCTTCCACGCAGAGGAAACAGTCCAGTCCCGCACTGTGGCCACCTTACCAGGGTCCATCTTAAACTCACCCGTAAGTTGGATTTATGCCGTACAGTGGCACCCCTGGCCTGACAATTGGTTATCATGTGATCAGAATGTCCACAGTAAGAACAAAGTCAGTCTTCTCAACGTCGCTGCCTCTCGGTGGAAGAAAGACAAGTGCAACCCAGTTGCATGGGCTCCTCTGCGCTGCAGTGTGGAGGATCCGCGCTGATATGGGTGGAAAAGGATCCGTGGACGTGAGGTGTAGCAGAGTGTCGGTCAGGTAGCTGGGCGGCAAGGCAAGGACGATCCTGAAGACGCCGGTCAGTCCAGATAGTGAGAGTGATGAGCTCATCGTGGTCTTCAGGCAGATCTGCCACCAGCTGGTCTTGGATATTTTCGGGAAGCCACTGGAAGAAGATGTCGTGGAGCGCCTTGGGATTCCATTCACTCTTGACCGCCAGAATGTGGAAGTCTATGGCATAACTCGGTGTCCGCCCTGCCTCAGCCTCATCAGGATACGTGCAGCTTCATGCCCCAGAGATGTTTGTTGAAACACCAATAAAGAGCAGCGGTGAATGCAGACTGGGAGGCACAGGTGTCTGATTGGCGACCCCACTCAGCTGTTGCTCACGCTACAGCAAGACCAGTCAGGTGAGAAATCAGGTAAGCTATTTTGTCCTATCAGATGGGAACTTACAAGCATGAGATCAAAATGTAACTCACACTGAGTAATAAAGGGTTGATATCACCAGACTCACCTGAGAAGCGTTCAGGTGGAGACAGCTGAATGCAGTACTCAGGTTCAGGTACGGAAGCCGGTGTGGCATTTAGCAAGGTCGCTAAACCCAGAAGAAAGAGCGTTGAGGTGGTCTTGTTACTGCATGAGCTGCTTACTGTGGTGGCGTACCACCATCTGGAACAGGTTGGAGAGGGCTGTGTCCATCGTTGGCCAGTTTGTACTATCAGGCTGGATGGTCAGGAATTGCAGGACCCAAATGCATGGCTTGAACAGACAGCTCTGGTTTAGTGAAGGCTTTACAAGGTCTGTTAGAAACTATCCGACCTTTTAATTTTTTTAAAAAACTATGGATTTGAATCGTGCGCTTGCATCAGCCAAGCTTGAACCTTCGTGTGCATGTATGAGTTTTTTCACACCTGTTGGTTGCGTCATTCGCCTGTTGGCAGGCTTTGAGTGAGCACTGGTCCACCCCCCTCATCAGATTTTCATTGTCAGGGAAATGGCTGAGCGATTGGAGCAGCGCTGAATCAAATTTTTCCAGAAACTGTGAGAGACAGCCAGGTGGAAACCATTCGGAAGATTCAGACGGCTTTCGGTGAGGATACTCTGGGCGTCACACAGATTAAGGACCATTACAACCGGATTAAAGACGGCCCACAGTGGCGGAAGTCTCACAGGACAAGTTGTGACATGCCCAGCTGTTACACAATTTCTCGGATACTCACTCGACTGAAAAGCCACCGAAAGCCGTCTGAATCTTCCGAATGGTTTCCAACACGGACGTGCTTTTTGTTGTGCGCCATTGCGGCTCTGTCCCGATGCATGAATTCCTCCGCACATCTTTCATTACAAAATCTCCTGTAACAGTGGAATGTGCCGCAAAAGTACTGATCTACACCTCTTCTGCAATTTCTCTGGTAGTCAGACGACGTCCCGGATCAACACAGCCTTCACTTTGGAAATGATCTGGTCGTTTCAGCCTGTTGATGGCCACTCGGAGCGCAGCACGCCCTCCACCACTGTGGGCCGTCTTTAATCCGGTTGTAATGATCCTTAATCTGTGTGACGCCCAGAGTATCCTCACCGAAAGCCGTCTGAATCTTCCGAATGGTTTCCACCTGCCTGTCTCTCACAGTTTCTGGAAAAATTTGATTCAGCGCTACTCCAATTGCTCAGCCATTTCCCTGACAATGAAAATCCGACGAGGGGGGTGGACCAGTGCTCACTCAAAGCCTGCCCACAGGCGAATGACGCAACCGACAGGTGTGAAAAAACTCACGCATGCGCACGAAGGTTCAAGCTTAGCTGATGCAAGCGCACATGATTCAAATCCATATAGTTTTTTTAAAAAATAAAAAGGTCGGATAGCTTTCTAACAGACCTCGTATAACCCCAGGTGATAATCAGCAAATCAGAAACAGGTGTGGCCAGAGAAAGAGAGACAACAGAAACAGCAACAGACAGACCTAAGCAGAAAAACCCAACAAGAAAATAAACAAACCAAAACCAATGACATGCAAAAATAACTAATAGAACAAAATAAAACAGAAAACCAAACAAAACTCAAACCCTGACATCACCCACCATTTGCAACATGTATGTTAAAGTTGGTGCATTAGTTTTTCTACAATAAGTCTCCAGATAAACTTAAACTTGGAGCATCACAGCTCACAGGTCAAGTTAGAAACCAGGCATGAGACCCTCACAGACAGTGTCCATCTTGTGAAAGGCCCCTAAAATGAGTTATACAACACCTTTTATACCTTGTGGGTGTTAACATGGGTGTGGTTTAGTCTCACATTTCTAATGTTACTGGCTCTCACCAACAGGGGGTGGTCTCCCCTGGACACATGATAGAGTAAAACTTAACATATTTCTCAGAACTTCCAAACATATAACACAAATACTTAATAGCTAACATAAAACAAAGAATTAGCACAGATATTATCTAACACTAGCCCCATTAGTTGTGGAGATATCCTGGAAAATTGTCTTTTGGACAATTATAACATAATTTCATAAAACCTTTATGACATCATTATAATGTGCTGATACCATTTGTTACCAGATGATTTGCTTATACTGAAGAAAGTGTTTTTCAGATTATATTTTTAAACTTGACATTGCTGCGCAGGGACAAGTTTTATTCAATGACTTTTTTTAGTGACTTCCACGAGTGACTTCCACTCCTGTCTCCAGGCTGAAATGCCGGACTTTAGTGATAAGGGATTCTATCACCCGCAAAGTCAGGTTACAGACGCCGGCTGATGTTATATATATTCCTGGGGCCAGACCTCCCGACATTGCATCCTATCTTAAGGTGCTGACACTGCAGAAGGGAAGACAGCGTAAGGAACATGACATGAGATATAGTCACATAGTTATTCACGTCGGCATCAATGATGTCAGGATGAAGCACTCAGAGGTCACAAAAATGGACATAGAGAGGACTTATGACCTTGCCAGAAAGATGTGTCGGCATCGATTAATAGTCTCTAGTCCCCTCCCCTCCCGGGGTACTGATGAGGCGTTTACCAGGCTGACATCATTAAATAGGTGGCGCAATTTTGTAGACAAGACTTTAGCCTTATTGATAACTGGCCTTCGATCTGGGGCTGCCATGACTTGCTGATGCTGGATAGCCTCCACCACGACGGACGCGCCTCCTTCGCCCGGTGTGTTGCTCTGCTTTTTCTGCAAAAATTCGCCCCGGTGCGTCATCAAATAGGAGGAGCTTCCATTCCGCTCGCCGGCTCCAGTTGTCAGTCAAGTTAACATGACGGACCTTGATCACACGGAGCGAGTTGTTGTGGAAAGCTGCCAGTACAGGGAGTATCATTATTTGCTGCAGGAGCTGCGTCTGGATGACGGCCCCTTTCAGCAGTCCTTCCACCTCTGCGGGACCCAGTTTGAGGACCTCCTGTCCCGTTCACGCGCGCACATGTAAACAATTTAAAAAAAAAAAAGAACTCTCATAATTGTGTTTAGAAATCAGTCACCATTTGTTTTATTATACATCTGTGTAGTTAATAAGTAAAATAATCTCCATGGACGAGTCACTCGCGCGCACACGTAAAAAAAAAAAACAAACAAAGAAACTCCGCTGCTTGCTGCTCCTTGCTCTTCCTCAAAAAACTCTTGTCATAATTGTGTTTAGAAACCAGTCACCATTTGTTTTATTATACATCTGTGCAGTTAATAAGTAAAATTATAAATAATTTTTTAATGATATGAGATAGAAACTTACTTTTTTTTTTTTTGCTGAAAAGTTAACGCTGAGCACTTTCGAGCCAGTCATCGGCCATCTTTGTACTCCTCATAGAAGCTGTGTGCATGTGTTGACGTGTGATGATGTGTGCAATGTGAGTGTCCAATCGGAATTGGTTCACCGTCACATGGTTTTCCAAAATCCAATTGTAGGGCAGATTTACCTCACGTGAAAAGCCAAAGATTGTTTTCAGGAGTGATATGTTACTAGTTGGCCCGTCTGAATAGCCCCCTGGGTGCTCCAGTGAGTACATACTATTGGTCTCCAATGCGCCCTGCGCCAGCAATCAGTGAAACCAAACGGAGCAGATGGAGAGCCTCTGATGACAATCTCACATGCTCAAACAAAGTGTGTGTAACTATCAGGATTGCTCCACTAGTTTGCATGTGAATGTTACTGGATAACTCTGTTGCTTTCTCGGCATAAAGCACTGTTTACCATATCAATGGAGCGAGGGGGAGGGCTGCTTCTCAGACTGTAAGGAGCCAAAGTGAGCCAAAGTGTGAATGAAAGCTGCTTTAGGAGCAGCACAGAACACTCCAAAACACAGTAGAAGTAGAGGTTTGTGATGTAACCTTTGTGTAATAGCAGACAGAAATTGCTTTGAGATGAAAACAAACAAATGCATAGACCATTTTGTATATATTGTTCAAGGGTGATTCTTTAACTACGGGCACTATTGGCCTTGTAAATGTAATTTCCACCACACCATTGCCTTACAATATAAAGCGCCTTGGGGCAATTGTTTGTTGTGATTTGGCGCTATATACATGTGCTCTGATGTCACTGTTTATCTCCATAGAAACTACCCAAACAATCTTTCATACAAACTGTTTAAAGGGACATTACAGTGTTGTGGTGGAAATTACGGCAATAGTGTGGGACAACTACATTTTGTTTAAAAAATCACAACAGTTGTATGACATTGAATACTCCAATTATGTTTTGATTATTTTACTGATATTTTATTCAGAGATATTTTAAAACATTAGAAAAAACATTTCTTTACCATTCATTTTTATCATTGAAGATCAAAAGTCTGGGTGTGGGACAAGCACAAAATGGCAATATTTGCATATAATGATGCTGAAAAAAGATGAAAAAGTCATCATAGACTACTAGAACAAAGTTCTTAACACACTTTCATTGTAAAGATAACTATACAAGTGTGAAATTTCCCCTTTTTCTGTTTTTCATACAATATGATCAAAGGACATAATAAGTGCCCGTAGTCTAAGAATCACCCTCAAAATGTGCATTTGTGTTTATTGTTTGAACCTTTTTGTTGTACAGTCTTTCACACAAGACCTCAAATTACCTTTATAAAGCGTCAAAACAGTTGTTTATTATAGTTTGCTGTGTGTTTTGAATAAATGTGAGTGGAAAATTATTTTCAGCTTTACTTCTTCCTTTCTTATTTCTGATTGTAAACCTTTATTACACTTATAAAACACAACAAAAGCATATATATTATTAAAGCACAGGTTGTCCTGAAAAAAAGAGACATAAAACTTGATTGTGGGATGCAGGGAGAGCTGTTAACAGCAATAATAAAACATTTATGCCAGGCGAGTGAACTGTCCAAAAAATGCCCTCGGACCCCAGAGGGCTAAACCATTACTTAAGAAACCTGTTCTTGACCCTAGTGTATTGAAAAACTATCGGCCAATATCAAATCTATCATTTTGCTCTAAAATTTTGGAAAAATTGGTGTCTTGGCAGCTCGTGGACTATCTTACTAAGAATAATCTCTTTGAGCCACTGCAGTCTGCTTGTAGAAAATATCATTCCACAGAGACAGCTCTCACTAAAGTGATGATCTTCTTCTTCAAATGGATTCGGACACCACTACAGTTCTGGTGCTGTTAGATCTCAGTGCTGCATTTGATACCGTGGATCATCATATTCCACTTGAAAGGCTGGAAAATCACTTTTGGGATTAATGGGACAACCATGCCCTTGCATGGTTTTCCATGTCATGGTTGCACACTTAATCAGTCTTTGTACAGTAACACTACCTCTCACCTTATTGATGTGAAATTTGGGGTTCCACAGGTGTCCGTCTTTGGTCCCCTGCTTTTCTCCCTTTATATAGCACCCCTTGTGCACATAATGTGGCGTTTTGGGATTACCTTTCACTGCTATGATGATGATACTCAGTTATACATGCTGATAACTGCTGGTAATCTCATTCACATAAAATCCTTAGAAGATTGCCTTGCATCAGTGAGAAGTTGGATGTCTAGAAACTTAATACTTTTAAACTCTGATAAGACTGAAATGATGGTTCTTGGTCCAGTGAGATATCGGCATCAATTTGACCAGTTAACGCTTAGCCTAGGCTCATGTGTCATACAGCACACTGACAAAGTGAGGAACCTTGGGGTAATTTTTGATACTACATTGTCCTTTGACCTCCACATTAGAAATGTTACGAGGACTGCTTTCTTCCACCTGCGAAATATAGCGAAGATTCGTCCCATCCTGTCTATGGCTGATGCTGAGACCCTGATCCATGCGTTTATCTCTTCTATATATTGGACTACTGCAATGTTCTATTTTCTGGTTTGCCGCAGTCCAGCATTAGGGCTCTCCAAGTGGTTCAAAATGCTGCAGCCAGACTTTTGACACGAAGCAGAAAGTTCGACCACATTACAACCATTTTGGTATCCCTTCACTGGCTTCCTGTACCAGTGAGAACAGATTTTAAGGTTCTGCTACTCGTCTATAAAATTGTTCACGGACTAGCACTTCCCTACCTAGCTGACCTAATTAAACCTTACATACCAGCCCAGTCTTTGCATTCTCGGGGTGCAGGACTACTTTGTGTCCCTCGGGAGAATAAGACGTCTGCGGGTTATAGAACTTTCTCTTATTGTGCCCCTGTTCTGTGGAATGATCTCCCTGTGTCAATAAAACAGTCAGTCTGTGGAGACTTTCAAGTCCAGACTTAAGATGCACTTATTTTTCCTTTCGTATGGCTAGCATGCAGGCATAGTATAGTGCTGTGCTTTTTACTCTTTTGGCCTGTGGTGGAGATGGAGCAACATGTTGAGGAGGGGGAAAGGAAGGAGAAGAAAAGGCTGAGGATGATCTCCCTCCCCCTGCAGTGACAGAGGCATGTATTCCTGCTGCTTCAGCCTATTATACTCTGGGGGCGGTGCCTATATGCAAATGATCCTGGAGTAACGCAGGATTTGCCTGGATAAAAACCTGCGTATTAACCAGCAGTACACAGGGCATTATCGGGGGCAGCAGAACACCGCCATTCTCACGCGCGTCTTAACCTGCGATTGTAAAGGATAGAACTGGGTATTAACCCCCGTTGCCTGACGTGTGCCGGATGCTACGGCGTCAAAACGCCGCTTTATTTGGCGGATTTAGCGGCGTTTTATCCGCCTATTTGTGGATAGTACGGCGGTCAAAACGCCGGTGAAATGCTCCACCCCTTTCCACCGCGAAAACAGCCGGAACTACCGCGAACGTCAGTCTATGTATTACCCGCCGACAAAACCATCTATGTGTAAACGGTCTTAAAGCACCGCCCTCTGGCGGTCAGGAGGAATGAAATAGAACGAGAGTTATGTATGTAACTGCGGTTCTATGAATTCCGGATGACCGCCAGAGTTGGTTGTCACTCGGAGTATAGGCGATAAATTCCAAAAGAACTGAATAGTAACATGCGCTCATATAGTGTTGCTGACGTCACCCAGGTCACACCTGCTAGCGTGACTTTGTTGGTATAAGACTCGACATCTGCGCATGCATGCATGGAATAATCCAGGTTCTAAAGCACCACCCTCTGGCGGTCATCCAGAATTCATAGAACCGTAGTTACAAACGTATCTCTCGTTTTCTCTGGTAAAGAAATTAAAAACCTGAATTGGGCTCTGTTGCTGTGTTTGTGTGTTTTTTAAATTAATGTTTACTGCTTTAACTTTTTTTTTATTAAAGTTTCCACACTTTGTGCCTCATCCTCCACCAAGCAGCAAAGCAACAGACGGGTCAATGCAGAGAACTGATGGTCCAGGTCCAGAGGTCAGTCTCACTTTCACCGCTGTGCGCTGTGATGCTTCGCACATCCAATAGAAATGAAGCATTGGGCCAAAACACAGAGGACAACAGAATGCAGAAATGTGTATGAAAGGAACATCAGAACTATTAATTTGTACAACAGTTTTCTGCAAAAAAAAAAAAAAAATCCTTACATTTTTTTACCTCAAGATTAATTTCTGATTACTGTACATTTTGAAGCTAAAAATTGTTTCTTGCATTAGAAAACTTGTAATATAATTTGAAGTTAAAAAAAATCTTTAGAGATCTTTGATGTTCATCAAACTCATGATAAAAAAAATTTGTCATTTCAACATTACTTACATCCTCATTGACTATGTGATTGCTTTGGATGCTGTAATCAGGATAGAGCAATTTCTACAGTGATTGTGAATGCTTTGTAATTGTGCACAGTAGGAGTGGGGCTTCTTCTACCTGTGCAGGTGTCTTATTGACTGAATGTTGACTTCATGGACATGTTCAATGATTCATTCATTTAATGTTAAAGCATAATAAGAAACAGCTTTTCCAAATAATAAAATAGATTTATCTTTCCTGTGAATCACTGAACTAATATTTAGTTGTGTAACTGTTTCTGAGAATTGCTTCACATCTGTGTTGGATGAAGTCCACCAACTTTGGCACCTGTGAGCAGGTATTCCAGTCCCGGACAACTGGAATACATTCCACAATTCCTCTGAATTTCTTGATTTGCCTCAGAAACAGCATTTTTGATGTCACCCCACAAATTTTCTATCAGATTAAGGTTCCAGGGATTGGGCTGGATACTCCATAATGTTAATTTTGTTGATCTGGAACCAAGATGCTGCTCACTTCCTGGTGTGTTTGGGGTTGCTGTCTTGTTGAAACACCCATTTCAAGAGCATTTCCTCTTCGGCTTAAGAAAACATCGCCTCTTCAAGTACTTTGATGTATTCAAACTGATCCACGATCCCTGGTATGTGATAAATAGGCCCAACACCATAGTATGAGAAACATCCCTATACTGCAAATTATTGTTTGTCTTAATGGTGTTCTAATAAGGAATAGTTTGCACCATCTGTTATGCTTAGTTATCACATTACAGGGTAACATGTCACCTGTCATAGAATCCAACGGACATCGACCATGTTTGACCTTTACTTTGGAAAACAAACATTCAACACAGTCAAAACTATTCCATTTATTAAGCCTTTTATTTAAACTAATAATTTGCATCTTTTTTTTTTTACTGAAATTGGAGCAACTTTAACTTTTGACCGCTGTACAAACTGAAGTTGACCTTTGTCACCATTTTTGCTGTTTTTACCCAATAACTCCATAACATTCCATCATAGATAGTCCAAACTATACTTTTTTTGGAATTGTTATGATCAGACAAATAATGTGATATAGTTTTCAACGTGATTGGAGCATTTTTAAATTTTGACCTGTGTAATTCTTCATTGACCCCTACCTGGCTACAGCTACCACCCTGGGATGACTATCATTTTACATTTATACATTTTTGTGTAGGCCATGGTACACTGAGGCCAGATTCTAAGTATTGTTTAGTCACCTTCAATTGTACAGATTAGGTCAAAATTGATGCCTGGCTCATGCACTATACATTAAAAAAAATTCCTTTTTTCTTTACTGAGAAAGAGAATTCCAAATTCTGTTTAAAATGAGGCTGCAGATCAAACAGAAAACTTCATGCCCCATCAGACTGCTCTTCACTTACCAGAAAGAAACAGCAAAAAGGAAAACTCTGATTCAGTCTTTATCTGTGTAAACTGTAATTGTTTCTTCCATTACATTCACCAAGGGCATACTAAAATAACTGGCATTTATTTACTTTTTTACTTGTCTGTCTGTCTGTCTTTCTTTTAAGATTATGTCAAAACTACTGCACGGATTTTGACAAAATGTTTACCACAGATACATATTAGACCAAGGAAGACTCCTTTAAATTTTGGAGGTGTTTGAATCGGGATTCTGGATCAAGTTCCACTTTATTCTAGGCTTTGAAGGATTACTGAGCAGGATTATGTCAAAACTACTGCACGGATTTTGATAACATTTTCAACACAGATACATATGGGGCCATGAAAGACTCCATTAAATTTTGGAGGTGATCTGGATCAGGTCATCATTTGCATCCCTGCAGTGGATCACCAGAGGCTTGTTCGTGGACACCGACAGACACCGCTGACACTCAAAAACCTTCAAATACAACAACAGCAAACAAACTCCACTGTGACAAAGTTAATTTGACAATATTTAAGTGTTGGTCTGTAATTAGTCATCAGCATGAAGACTTTAGCTAAACTCTGATTATGTCACATGACTGGCCCGTACCTGTTTCTGCTGAGAGACAGCGGTTGAGTTTTTGTGCGAGTAGTCCAAGCCCATTTGGCCAAAATCCACAGCTTTTGGATGCCGTATGGCCTGCAGGATGCTCTGCTCACGGGCTGCTGTGTACTCATGGGCAAAGTGGGGGAGGCACCCAAAAGCTCCCCAAACATACCCAGCAGATCTTCCCACAAGCCGTCCCTCACCATGAGCCGTGGATTACAGAAATCTGTAATACAGCCCTAGAACTTGGTGGAAAAACTGCTCCTGAAGTGATTCCGAAAAGCTTTGGAATGTCCTGCTGTACCTCAGCTTAGCAAACAGCATGTCCAGATGACAGTGAGAGTCTATGAAGCCACGCAGGGAAACGTCACTGGATTCCAGCAGCGGTTTCCTTCCTTTTGTCTCCATCATAACATGGGCAGCTGCGTCTCTCTGTGGTGCACAGTAACACGTCATTGCACGCATCAGACTTGGAGCTGACCGAATCTCACACTGTAATATATGATCACCTTCTAACTCTGTAGGAGATATGACACGGAACTGTTGTGCCAGGCCATGACAGCATTAATAAACATGAATCTCGCCTCCAACAGCGGTCCAGGAGTGTTTCACAGCGTGGACATGGAGCCAAAACCGGCAGCCTGTGGTTAAAATCCTCTCATCCAAAATAAAAAAAATGAATCCCATGTGATAATCCAACCATCACAGTGTCCAGAGTTGCATTGTGCTCCTGAAGTGAGCAAAAAACAAAAAAGAAAATTCCCTGGAAAGGCACTGCATCTGATGCAGGGGACAGCATGGCCCAGTGCCAGCAAACTTTCAGCGAAGCTGTTCAGTGGTATGTGTGCACCCTGCACGCATGCTTAGTGGCCTATGCAGTGTTATGCATGCATGCATACATACATACATACACACACACACCGTGCACATGCGCACCTGAGGAACACAACGCTCACTCCCAGTCCAGTCCTGTATGTGCCATCCAGATGTTTGGACATCGGGCAGTCTTCAGCGCCTTTTATGGTCGTCTGACGGGAGTCTGTCATCTACATGCACTTTGGATGCCATCGTGCAGGTGTGGACGAGGTACTCCGGATGTGTTCTGACACTGTTAACCATGCCTCTTTTCCTCTCAACTGCTCCAGATTATGGCAATATTTGCTGTATCGGGCATGGATCCGCCACATTCTAGCTATGTGTGATGGGGCTTTCGGACTTACTTTCTGTCTTTTGTGAGGCATTTTGTAGTCTCCATGGGCTCTTGAGTCCTTTCCCGGTATTTAGATCTGAAAAAAATTAATTCGCCAGAATAACACATCCGGCCACAATTGGGAAGTATTGTGGTGCAGTCTGAAGACCTACGGACAGTAGTCTGTGAACATCTACATATTTGGTCCCATTTGCTCAGCTGTCCCGAGTGTGCTGCGCATGTTTAAAACAGTCTTGGTGCCATTGAGATGAGACGCACTTCTGACGGCGGTCTATATGCAAGTGCATGAATCAGTGTCATTGCACCTTTAGTTTCCCTGATTAACTGCTCATTTGATACAAAATCATTCCAGTGATACCCAAGGACCTTCCAAAGAGATGTCATACCAAAGACATACAATCACTACCTTAGGTCACGGATTTGGTCCTAACCTCACAGGAACCACCAGGACCCTAAAGACATCCTGCAAAGGCATCATAGTGAAGCAGATAACAGAATATTTACAGAAGACCTCTATTCAGCGACCTCATGACTCCACAAGCACATCCCAGGTATCTCTCCATCTCAAAGGTCAAAGACCCAGATGTGAATTTCACTGCCGAGATAAGTGAATGTCGATACAAATTCATCACGACTGAGTACTTCTGGTGGCCGAGTTCAGAAAGTCACTCATGGATTTTAGTCTTGATGCAGGACAATCGCAAATCCAGACACCCGTCTTCCAATCACTCTGCAAATATGCTTCGAGTGAATCATTCTACACATCTTGTGTATAAAACTGAAAAAAGTTGTGGCTTTGAATGGCATTGAGGTCTATGGGACGTGCTGTGTTGTGTTTGGAGGTCCTGTGTGTTGTTACACGGTAGTGTCCGGGGTGGCGCGCCTGCTGTGCTGGTACTTGACACCGCGATGGCAGCAGGAGCAGCCTGCGGGGCCTGAGCGCACACACACCGGGCGCAAGAAGCAACGAAACACGGCGCGCTAAAGACACAGGTTTGTGTTAACTTCACACACTATCAACGACTTTCTGTCGATGAGAAAAACATTTTTCGTGGTCATCCAAACTGTTTGGCTGGGGTTGCGATGGCAGACAAGCCAAGACGCTAAGAAGCGCTTAGTAGGTTAGCAAGCCGGGTAGCGCCTCAGCTAAGTTTGTAGCCTTAGCTTGATAAAGTAACATGATCTGTTGCCAAAGAGCGTATATTTTTGTCAAAGTACTGTCACCTGCATATTCTATTCAACATGGTAACGTTAACGTAGTTGGCCACAGAGACGGTTATCTGAAGCTAATTGCTCAAGCAATAAATTGGCTACATTAGCTAGCATGCTATTTGCAAAGCTGTAGTACATGGCTAGCTAAGCTCTAAGGTAGTCTGAACTGTTAGCTGCTTCTTTCATAAGCGTAAACTAAAAGAAAAAAATCTTACCATATCACTTAGTCGAAACATCGACTTTAGAGTTAGGACTAGCTGCTTCCACTGAGCTGTTATGTACTATTATCATGTTTGCAGGCTAGCCAAAGTTAATCAGTGTTTATCTGTTGTAATGTTAGATTGTTTGATCAGTTTGGCATTTAAGTGTCAGCAAGCTTAGATCTGGGAGCATGTCATAATGCTTCTTTTTTTGTCATGTCCACAACACCTCAACTCTGGGTCTTGGTTGACAAGCACCCAGGCAACCCACTAGTTTATCGCCACCTTAAAGTATCTACCTGCCTCAGTCAGGTGATATGGAGGCGTCTCCTTGGTATTTTCCATTTGCTGAGGTACTTAGCACTGAGGTGCCTGCTGGATCATGTTTATGGCCACACATCACATGATTGTAGCAGTGTAGCTGGCATTGCCACGCTGCAGGATCTCGGATTAAATTTGTGTGTGTGTGTGTGTGTGTACAGCATTAAAATTGGATGCTGTGTTGCATACCACTGCAGCCATCAGGAAACTCTGAACTCAGCAGCAGAGTGACCCCCTGGAACTTTCTGCTGGAGTGCCTGCTAGAGGTGGGAATCTTTATTCACCTCACGATTTGATTTATTATGATTCAGACAGCTGCAATTCAATTACTGTATCACACAGTTATCAACGCATGTTGATGCATCTTTTGTTTCTATATAGTATTTTTTTTATTACTGTGTTACTGTGTGACTACTTTTGAAAGAAAAGTATTTATAATGATCCATAATGAATTTATTTCAAATACATTCTTTAACAACTCAGCCATATTTGCACCTGTGTGGTGCTCATTCACTGATTCTAAATTCTAAAACCCAGGGGACACTTGCACCCCCAGCCCACCTGCTAAAACTGCCTGTGTAAGCGTGGCTTCAGACCGACTTGTGCTTGGATTGTTACCACTCCAGCAAAAAAAGAAGAAAAAAAAAGGGTCAAACTCATATTTTCATCTTTGTTCTGCCTTATGTTCACCTCATCCTGGTACTCATGCACACTGGTTGTCCTGCGCAAATGTATTTGTATCAGAATAATTAAAACAGGAGCACACGTTGTGATAATGATGAACCTTTGTGCCACTGCTGATTTGCTGACACTCAGAACTGCAGAAATCATGGCACTTGGCATCTGTTCTTAGCATGTGCAGACAAGTAAAAATGTCTGTCAAAATGAGGGCTGCATCATGTGATGAAGTCATATTTCAGTTATTGTGGAAAATATTGCAGTTGCAGTGTTTGAATCAGATTCATAAGTATTTAGGTAGTGATGTGGTTTTTGTTATTTTACACCACCACAATGGAGTTGAAGTGAATATGTAGTTCTTACGCTGTCACAGTGAGCGAGCCAAAACACATTAAAATGAGAGTAGTAGTGGACACAGTTTTAGGTGATCAGTCATGATACTTGGCGAATGATCTATTTGGATTTTTCGCATCAATGGTACCTGGTAAGTGCTTGTGGGTGTGGGTTAAGTGCCTGCTATGATGGCTGCCTTTGAAACATCCTTCACTTCAGATATTTAAATTGTCTTTTTAAAAGTGGTGCCAGAGGTAGGGATCAGGCAGGCATTCATCCATTCCTCACTCATGTTCCCTGCCCGTACAGTGAGTTTAAAGGGGTTTTGCTGGTGACTCATGCACTCACTAGCTTGAGCGCTAATGGTAAAATAAAAAGGTGCTACATGCACAGAGTGCTAATGTCATTAAAGCGCAGGATATTTACCTTTTTTATATATTTACCTTGTGTTAGGCCTGGGCGATTTGCCCTAAAAATAAAATCTCAGATTTTTTCAGAAAAAATTAGATTTTTGTATTTTTTCTAACCTGACTTTTTACAAGAAAACATTTAGTACAAATGGCAGAGATAACTCAAAAGTTTTGCTTTTATTCTATCAGAAACATAAAACAAACCCCTACTTACCTCCTGGAATTGAAGCTCCAACTGTTCTTTTGATTTAAAAAATACTCTTGGGTAAATGATTCCACCAGAGTAAGCTAGTTTTTAGCGGGAGTGTGCGCTCTTGTTCCCCTCGTAAAGTGTAGCATTTCTCCCATGCAGCTGGATGCCTCTGTTTTAGATACTGGAATAAGTTTGTTGTGCGGCTGCGTTTTGTTGCGATGGGCTTTCAGGGTTCGCCCCATAAATTTTTAGTATAGCGGTGCTGTTGGCAGTTATCACTTGAGGCTGCGCGTTGCGAGTCATTTTGACTGGTTTTAGATGCATTGAAAGCAAGAATAACAGACAAAAAAAAAAAAATGACACTTATGTTATAATATCAAAGTTCTTTTTGCATGTTTCTAAGTTAATAAATAACATTGAAAAGTTTAAAAACACTTTAATATTTCAATCAATCAATCAATCAACTTTTTTCTTATATAGCGCCAAATCACAACAAACAGTTGCCCCAAGGCGCTCCATATTGCAAGGCAAGGCCATACAATAACCATGAAAAACCCCAACGGTCAAAACGACCCCCTATGAGCAAGCACTTGGCCACAGTGGGAAGGAAAAACTCCCTTTTAGCAGGAAGAAACCTCCAGCAGAACCAGGCTCAGGGAGGGGCAGTCTTCTGCTGAGACTGGTTGGGGCTGAGGGAAAGAACCAGGAAAAAGACATGCCGAGAAGGGGGGCAGAGATTGATCACTAATGATTAAATGCAGAGTGATGCATACGGAGCAAAAAAAGAAAGAAACAGTGCATCATGGGAACCCCCCCACAGTCTACGTCTAAAGCAACATAACCAAGGGATGGTCCAGGGTCACCCGATCCAGCCCTAACTATAAGCCTTAGCGAAAAGGAAAGTTTTAAGCCTAATCTTAAAAGTAGAGAGGGTATCTGTCTCCCTGATCTGAATTGGGAGCTGGTTCCACAGGAGAGGAGCCTGAAAGCTGAAGGCTCTGCCTCCCATTCTACTCTTACAAACCCTAGGAACTACAAGTAAGCCCGCAGTCTGAGAGCGAAGCGCTCTAATGGGGTAATATGGTACTACGAGGTCCCTAAGATAAGATGGGACCTGATTATTCAAAACCTTATAAGTAAGAAGAAGAATTTTAAATTCTATTCTAGAATTAACAGGAAGCCAATGAAGAGAGGCCAACACGGGTGAGATATGCTCTCTCCTGCTAGTCCCCGTCAGTACTCTAGCTGCAGCATTCTGAACCAACTGAAGGCTTTTTAGGGAACTTTTAGGACAACCTGATAATAATGAATTACAATAGTCCAGCCTAGAGGAAATAAATGCATGAATTAGTTTTTCAGCATCACTCTGAGACAAGACCTTTCTGATTTTAGAGATATTGCGTAAATGAAAAAAGGCAGTCCTACATATTTGTTTAATATGCGCTTTGAATGACATATCCTGATCAAAAATAACTCCAAGATTTCTCACAGTATTACCAGAGATCAGGGAAATGCCATCCAGAGTAACGATCTGGTTAGACACCATGCTTCCAAGATTTGTGGGGCCAAGTACAATAACTTCAGTTTTATCTGAGTTTAAAAGCAGGAAATTAGAGGTCATCCATGTCTTTATGTCTGTAAGACAATCCTGCAGTTTAGCTAATTGGTGTGTATCCTCTGGCTTCATGGATAGATAAAGCTGGGTATCATCTGCGTAAAAATGAAAATTTAAGCAATACCGTCTAATAATACTGCCCAAGGGAAGCATGTATAAAGTGAATAAAATTGGTCCTAGCACAGAACCTTGTGGAACTCCATAATTAACTTTAGTCTGTGAAGAAGATTCCCCATTTACATGAACAAACTGTAATCTATTAGACAAATATGATTCAAACCACCGCAGCGCAGTGCCTTTAATACCTATGGCATGCTCTAATCTCTGTAATAAAATTTTATGGTCAACAGTATCAAAAGCAGCACTGAGGTCCAACAGAACAAGCACAGAGATAAGTCCACTGTCCGAAGCCATAAGAAGATCATTTGTAACCTTCACTAATGCTGTTTCTGTACTATGATGAATTCTAAAACCTGACTGAAACTCTTCAAATAGACCATTCCTCTGCAGGTGATCAGTTAGCTGTTTTACAACTACCCTCTCAAGAATCTTTGAGAGAAAAGGAAGGTTGGAGATTGGCCTATAATTAGCTAAGATAGCTGGGTCAAGTGATGGCTTTTTAAGTAATGGTTTAATTACTGCCACCTTAAAGGCCTGTGGTACATAACCAACTAACAAAGATAGATTGATCATATTTAAGATTGAAGCATTAAATAATGGTAGGACTTCCTTGAGCAGCCTAGCAGGAATGGGGTCTAATAAGCATGTTGATGGTTTGGATGAAGTAACTAATGAAAATAACTCAGACAGAACAATCGGAGAGAAAGAGTCTAACCAAATACCGGCATCACTGAAAGCAGCCAAAGATAACGATACATCTTTGGGATGGTTATGAGTAATTTTTTCTCTAATAGTCAAAATTTTGTTAGCAAAGAAAGTCATGAAGTCATCACTAGTTAAAGTTAATGGAATACTCAGCTCAATAGAGCTCTGACTCTTTGTCAGCCTGGCTACAGTGCTGAAAAGAAACCTGGGGTTGTTCTTATTTTCTTCAATTAGTGATGAGTAGAAAGATGTCCTAGCTTCACGGAGGGCTTTCTTATAGAGCAACAAACTCTTTTTCCAGGCTAAGTGAAGATCTTCTAAATTAGTGAGACGCCATTTCCTCTCCAACTTACGGGTTATCTGCTTTAAGCTACGAGTTTGTGAGTTATACCACGGAGTCAGACACTTCTGATTTAAAGCTCTCTTTTTCAGAGGAGCTACAGCATCCAAAGTTGTCTTCAATGAGGATGTAAAACTATTGACAAGATACTCTAGCTCCCTTACAGAGTTTAGGTAGCTACTCTGCTCTGTATTGGTATATGACATTAGAGAACATAAAGAAGGAATCATATCCTTAAACCTAGTTACAGCGCTTTCTGAAAGATTCTAGTGTAATGAAACTTATTCCCCACTGCAGGGTAGTCCATCAGGGTAAATGTAAATGTTATTAAAAAATGATCAGACAGAAGGGAGTTTTCAGGGAATACTGTTAAGTCTTCTATTTCCATACCATAAGTCAGAACAAGATCTAAAATATGATTAAAGTGGTGGGTGGACTCATTTACTTTTTGAGCAAAGCCGATAGAGTCTAATAATAGATTAAATGCAGTGTTGAGGCTGTCATTCTCAGCATCTGTGTGGATGTTAAAATCGCCCACTATAATTATCTGAGCTAAGCACTAAGTCAGACAAAAGGTCTGAAAATTCACAGAGAAACTCACAGTAACGACCAGGTGGACGATAGATAATAACAAATAAAACTGGTTTTTGGGACTCCCAATTTGGATGGACAAGACTAAGAGACAAGCTTTCAAATGAATTAAAGCTCTGTCTAGGTTTTTGATTAATTAATAAGCTGGAATGGAAGATTGCTGCTAATCCTCCGCCCCGGCCCGTGCTACGAGCATTCTGACAGTTAGTGTGACTCGGGGGTGTTGTCTCATTTAAACTAACATATTCATCCTGCTGTAACCAAGTTTCTGTTAGGCAGAATAAATAAATACGTTGATCAATTATTATATAATTTACCAACAGGGACTTAGAAGAAAGAGACCTAATGTTTAATGTTATTGTTGCTAATGCTAATGTTTATTTGATGGACATATAATTTGCTCTCTTCTTCTTTAAAAGTGACACACTGTACCTTTAATCCAGTCAGACAGGCAGAGTTTTACTGTCATGTTGACAATTTAGTTTTTTCTTTTTAACATTTCTGAGTGGGATTGCATACTTTTTAAAAACAGTATAACCCCTAATTGTCTTGTTTGTACAAGAGCTAAACCTGGACTGATTTGATTGTCAAATCAGAATCAAATTTATTGCAATGTAAGTTCTCACATACAATTTGATCTGGTGTCATTGGTGCATAAACAACAATAATAAAAAGAAAACACTTATGTAAGAAGTAAATTTGCTCTCATAAAGATGAAATCCTGGATGGAAAAACTTTCTGAATCAGTTTTTCACACTTTACTGTTTCACTGAATTGTGTGGTGAAGATGATTGTTTATTAAATTTTGCTTTGCTGTTTGTTTTTTTAGTGTGGAGCATCTCTCTCTCTCGCTCTCTCTTTGTGAGGGAACGAGAGACTCTTCACTGTAACACCGTCTTTGCAGCTTATTTGAGCAAACTTTGGAAACGTGAAAGCTTTCATCTGTAAAATAAAGCCTTAAGAGCTACAGGTAGAAGGAGCTGTTTTGATGGAAGACTTCGACTGAGTTTTTGTTCTTTCACTCTGAGCTGCAGCGCTGTGACTCTGCTCGGCTCAGCTGTTTGCCGATGAGCAGACAGCAATCCGATCAGCACAAACAGACTGGCTGGATTTAACAAAAATACAACGGCACTGCGCTGTTGTTCCATTGTCTGGGGAGAACCGTGGCTTTAGACAAACTTTGCAGCGTCCAGTCACTTGTTCCACGTCTGAAACAGCAATCTTAAACCACTGACGAAACTCGCTCTCCATTAGCGATTAGCCATGTTTGTTATTGTGTGAAGGAAACGGGACGGGGAGGGGGGAGCTACGGAACGTCCTGGGGACAAAAAAGTGCGCCGCTGCAAGAGGAAAAAAAAAAACTTGAATTTTTCATTTTTTAAATCATCCACAAAAAATAATTCGAATTAATCGATATTATCGATATATCGCCCAGGCCTACCTTGTGTTATAGATGAGCTGCTCGGTTGGCTGATATTAGCAGTAGAACTCGTGCCGTTGAGTATTTGTGCAGAGCGTTAAATACATGGCACACCTGGTAAATTATATGTTGGGTCAAGTAATGTTTCAGCGTGGTGTTTCCACCTTTACTTGATATTATCATTTTGCAGACATTACAACTGGCGGTCTTTATCGTCTTTCTTCATGAAGTGTACATGGCATGCCTGGTAAAGCCCATGTTGGGTCAAATGATGTTTCTCAAGAATGTGTGAAGTTTTGACTCGGTGCATTGTAGGGATGGGTATCAAGAACCGGTTCCTTTCGGGTATCGTTAAGAAATGGTTCAATCCACCGACATCAGTAACCTTTTTGTTTAACGATTCTCTTATCGGTCCTTCAGAGTCGCCGTTGTTTTTGGGGTTGTTTGTCAGGAAAATGATCATTTCTCTACATTGATTACAGACCCTACAGCGGGTCTGTAATCAACTTTTCTGCAGTGCGGCTTTGCTTTGAAACTTGAACCAATCGAAGCAGTGATTCGCAGATCGAAGCAGTGCTTTGATTTGATGCTTCGTTGAGTCACAGTTTTCCCTCGCTTTATCTTAATTTTCCCCGCTAAAATCCTAAAGAGCATATGTCTGTGAGTAATATTTACCTTTTTTATGTTAAACTGACCTGTTGCGGTCTTCTGAAACAGTTGATAGATGTATTTTATAACTTAAAAACGGGACCGATGCTAACGCATTAGTATGTCTAAGGCATTTTCAATGTTAAAGTTAGCATTAGCACTGAGTGTTTCTTTCTCTTTTTGCTCTGTATGCACCACTCTGCATTTAATCATTAGTGATTGATCTCTGCTCCCCTCCACAGCATGTCTTTTTCCTGGTTCTCTCCCTCAGCCCCAACCAGTCCCAGCAGAAGACTGCCCCTCCCTGAGCCTGGTTCTGCTGGAGGTTTCTTCCTGTTAAAAGGGAGTTTTTCCTTCCCACTGTCGCCAAGTGCTTGCTCACAGGGGGTCGTTTTGACCATTGGGGTTTTTCCGTAATTATTGTATGGCTTTGTCTTACAATATAAAGCGCCTTGGGGCAACTGTTTGTTGTGATTTGGATCTATATAAATAAAATTGATTTGATTAAGCAGTTCACATTTCAGCATGTTTGTGTGCATGTTTTCTGTATAATAATTAATGGCTCAGTGTTTGTTGTCAAATTGTATTTTTTTTATTCATATATTAATAATAATTGCAACAACATTACTAGTAATAATAACTCATCATAACTAATACAATAACTAAAACAATCTAAAATACAATTTTAGAGAGAGAGACAAAAAGAACCTGATGAAACAAAACACAACAGAAAAGATAAAACCAACTAACAATGAAAATAAATAAATACATATAGAAATAAATAAGTTTTTCCTGTGAACACCTAGTGACTCTCACACCCCCACTTCATCCCTGTATTTGTTTAGATCAAACCATATTTTCAATGTGTTAATTTCTTCAGTGATTTCCTCCAGAACTATCTGCCAAGCTAAAGAACTGCTGCATCCTAGTACGAGCAGAATACTACTGGAATGAATTTGAATAAGGAAAGTTGGGTTTTTTCTCACCTAAATGGATGCTGCACTCACTGCAGTTTATCGTCTGGAATAGTCCCAGATTGCATTTCAGAGCTTCTAGAATTCAAACATTTTCGTGCGGGTGGTGTTGGGGGGTAATTTTGGGTTACAGTTTTTTCTGTTTTTCACCACTTTTATCCATAAATATGTCAATTGTGAGTCACTTTTGTGCGAATTAAAGTCACTAACTGGGACTCCTGTGTTGTTGGGAGAAAGAAACGAGAATCGTCCTCCGTTCTGTTCACACAGCTCCAAATGCTGCGCGGCTCTCTGCAGAGTCAAGTTAGAACGATAGAGTCCAGTCAGAATTAATAAATTCAAAGCGAAACGCCATTTAAATTAAATGACACCTCTTTCCAAATGTTGTAATACAAACAAACTGCAATCGATCTAAACGTTTATTCCTTCCAAAACGAGACGTCCTGCGCTGATGTGCAGCAGCCAACTGAGCTCAAATCAGAGGTACGGAGAGACATTCATGCCAAAATGTCTGAAAGGGAATGCTTTTGACAAAAACTACAGATTTTATTTATTTTTATTTATGTCCAGAGTTCAAGGATCCAGTGACCAATGTGTTGACATAGAAAACCTGTAAAGCCTACTTTTAGTACACAGAAAATTCACAAGAGATACCAATAAGGAACCGGATCGATAAGCGGAATCGATAATGGCATCGATTTCGATAAAATCTTATCAGTACCCATCCCTAGTGCATTGTTGAGGAATGTTGGTTTCTCAGAATGCAAAAGATGGAGAATCATGCCCTACTTTTTATGGGTCCGGCTCAAAATGTCTCAATCACCTCTCGTGTGTGTGTGTGTATACACAGTGCATCCGGAAAGTGTCCATGTTATGTTACAGCCTTATTCCAGAATTGAGTAAATTTATATTTTCCCTCAACATTCTACTCATACCATTCCGTAATGATAATATGAAAAAGGTTGTTTTTTTTTAAATTTTTTTGCAAATTTATTAAAAATACAAAACTAAGAAATCACCTTTAGTATTCACAACCTTTGCTCTGCTATGCACAATTAGTCATTGCTTTTTGGCACTTGGTTTCTGACTAATAACTGGAAGATAGACAGGCATAAAATTGGAACATCCATCCAATTTTGGTGGTGTAGGTAAATCCATAAAAAAATGAGTGATTGAGGCACTTTTGATGGAGATATAATGCAAAATGTGCACCAAATGGCCTTTTCAATATTAAATTCAAATGTCCACAAAATCCACAGTCCAGACCAGATCTGGATCAAACTTTTTCAGGCGATAGTGAGTGCCAGTCTGCACCTCACTTTCAAATATGAGCATGATTGGGGCATGTTTGATTAAGATATGATATAGAATATACATTAAATGTGGTTTTCAAAATTTAAATGGCCACAAAATCCACAATCCAGATCATAACTGGATCAGACTTTGTCAGGTAACAGTGAGTGCCAATCTGCACCTCACTTTCAAATATAAGCGTGATGGGGGCATGTTTGTTAATGATATAATCTAAAATATACATTATGTGGGGATTTCAAAATTTAAATGCCCCCACACAATCTGTAATCTGGATCAGATCCAGATCAAACTTTGTCAGTCAATAAAGAATACCATCCAACATAACGCTCTCAAATATGAAAGAAATTTAATGTTTTTGACAGTTACGAATTTTTGCAAATTAGTTCAATGTTAAAAATAGGGATTTTACCAATATTCCAAGATTTTTCCTGACTTTGACCTATGACCTTGAAAATTGAATCAGTTCTTGCCCACGAGGCTATGAATCTTTAGGAAAAAAATTGACAACAATACATGAAAAATTGTTGGCTCCAGGTTGTTCACAAACAGGGACGAAAACATAACCTCCTACAACTTCGTTGGCAGAAATTAATCTTGAGCTTTGATTAAGTGCTGGGTCAGATATAGTGCATAAATCAGGAGGTAACTTGTTTCACAGTCTGGGTTCAGCTTTGCGAAAACACGATCGGCCCAGAGTTTATATTTTGACCTCAGAACATCTAAGTAAAGTCGACCAGATGCCCATAATCTTCTGTAACTGTGGATATGTAGTTAACATTTCAGACAAGTAAGACCGTGCAAGGCCATTAATAGCTTTAAAAACAAACATTAGAATCTTCAAATCAATTCTAAAACAAATTGGAAGCCAGAAGATTGAGTAAAGTACAGGCATAATATGCTCACTTCTGGGAGTGTTCATTTAAACGCAAGCAGCAGCATATTTTGCACACGTTGGAGGCGTGCAAGAGAAGACTGGTTAACCCCAGCACAAAGTGCATTACAGTAATCAAGTCTGGAGCTGAAGAAGACATAAATGGCCGTCTGAATATCACTTCTACTGAGGGAAGACTTTACTTTAGGCAGAAGTAGCTGGAAAACTTGCTTTGGCAATGTTTCTGTGTAGGCTCTCAGTTGTCCAGGTGGTTTCCATAGTAGAGAAGCTTGAATCTTCGACTGGACTGGGTTGCTTGACGCGAGGACGTTTCGCTTCAAATCGCAGAAGCTTCTTCAGCTAAAATTCTTGCTCTGGTGGTCTGACTTCTGTCTTGACTCTTGTAGAGAAGAATAATCAAGAAGTCACAAAAGCTGGAGTTTTAAACCTAACCAGACCCCTCCTACCGAGAGGCAGACTGCTATAGGCTAGTGACTAAACAATAGCTCTAATTAGCACCTGTTGTGCTCTAGTTAGCACCCTCCTAATGACAGGGCAGCTGTCCCTCTCCTGATGGCTTCCTTGACAACTCTGCTGATGACATGAATGACTCATTACCATGAACAAAAGACTGAAACTGCTTTAACCTGAGTACCCCATTGTAAACAGGGGATAAAGCGTGTCTCAGACCCCCTTCCCGGTTAAGGCTGGGTTTCAAACGTTTCACAAAGAATGCCTCCTTGACCCCTCTCTCAAACCATTTCTTCTCTCTGGCTAATATTTTAACTTCCTAGGAAGTTAAAATATGACAGCTGCCCTGTCATTAGGAGGGTGCTAACTAGAGCACAATAGGTGCTAATTAGAGCTATTGTTTAGTCACTAGCCTATAGCAGTCTGCCTCTCGGTAGGAGGGGTCTGGTTAGGTTTAAAACTCCAGCTTTTGTGACTTCTTCATTATTCTTCTCTACAAGAGTCAAGACAGAAGTCAGACCACCAGAGCAAGAATTTTAGCTGAGGAAGCTTCTGCAATTTGAAGCGAAACGTCCTCGCATCAAGCAACCCAGTCCAGTCGAAGATTCAAGCTTCTCTACTTTGCTTTGGCAACAGAGTTTATCTGTTGATCAAACCTCAGACAGCTATTAAATGCATACTAACCCCAAGAGCCATAATCATTTTCATATTTATGGCTTCCTGAACTTGACCTGATTTTAAAGCTTGAACCCCAAACAAACCCAGTAATGCCTGAGCTTTGACATTAGTTATGCAGTTATGCAGAAAAGTTAAATGAAGTAATCTTATTTTTATATAGCTCATCAATTAAGTAGTGCAGAACCCTGATCCAGAGTAATACTGATTTAAACATTTTAGTTGTTGAAAATATTTTTATTTTTGTTATTATTACAAGTAGGAGTAGTATTCTACAACCCCATTTCCAGTGAAGTTGGGATGTTGTGTGAAATGTAAATAAAAACAATACATTGATTTGCAAATCCTCTTCAACCTATATTCAATTCAATACACCACAAAGACAAGATATTTAATGTTCAAACTGACAGAGTTATTTGTGCAAATATTTGCTCATTTTGAAATGGATGCCTGCAACACGTTTCAAATTAGCTGGGACAGGGGCAACAACAGACTTGGAAACTTGATGAATACTCAAAGAACACCTGATTGGAACATTCCACAGGTGAACAAGTTAATTGGAAACAGGTGAGTGTCATGATTGGGTATAAAAGGAGCATCCCCAAAAGGTCAGCCATTCACAAGCAAAGATGGGTTGAGGATCACCACTTTGTGAACAACTGCGTGGAAAAATACTCCAGCAGTTTAAGAACAATGTTTCTCAACATTAAATTGCAAGGAATTTAGGGATTCCATCATCTACAGTCCATAATATAATCAGAAGTTACAGAATCTGGAGAACTTTCTACACGTAAGCGGCACGGTCAAAAACCAACATTGAATGCCCGTGACCTTCAATCCCTCAGGCGGCATTGCATTAAAAACTGACATTGTGTAAAGGATCTTACTGCATGGGCTAAGGAACACTTCAGAAAACCATTGTCAGTTAATACAGTTCGTCGCAACATCTACAATTGCAGGTTAAAACTCTACCACACAAAGCGAAAGCATACATCAACAACATCCAGAAATGCCGCTGCCTTCTCTGGGCCCGAGCTCATTTGAAATGGACAGACGCAAAGTGGGAAAAGTGTGCTGTGGTCTGAGTCCACATTTCACATTGTTTTTGGAAATAATGGATGTCGTGTCCTCTGGACAAAAGAGGAAAAAGACCATCCAGATTGTTACCAGTGCAGAGTCCAAAAGTCACCATCTTTGATGGTATGGGGGTGTGTTAGTGCCCATGTCATAGTCAACTTACACATCTGAGATGGTATCATCAATGTTGAAAGGTACATCCAGGTTTTGGAGCAACACATGCTGCCATCCAAGCAACATCTTTTTCAGGGACGTCCCTGCTTATTTTAGCAAGACGATGCTAAGCCACATTCTGCATGTGTTACAACAGTGTGGCTTTGTAGTAAAAGAGTACGGGTACTAGACTGGCCTGCCTGCTGTCCAGATCTGTTGCCCATTGAACATGTGTGGCGCATTATGAAGCGCAAAATACGACAACTGAGACCCCAGACTGTTTAACAGCTGAAATCATACATTAAGCAAGAATGGGAAAGAATTTCACCTACAAAGCTTCAGTTCCCAAAGGCCTATTGAGTGTTGTTAGAAGGAAAGGTGATGTAACACAGTGGTAAACATACCACTGTCCCAGCTTTTTTGAAACATGCTGCAGGCATCCACTTCAAAATGAGCAAATATTTGCACAAAAACCAACAAGTCTATCAGTTTGAACATTAAATATTTTGTCTTTGTGGTGTATTGAATTGAATATAAGTTGAAGAGGATTTGCAAATCACTGTATTCTGTTTTATTTACATTTTACACAATGTCCCAACTTCATTGGAATTGGGGTTGTAGAAAAAACTTGGTTGGATGTGAACCTTGGACCTTCTTTTTATGAGGCAGCTGTGCTCACCACTAAGCCATTATGCCGCTGCAATAACATACCAATTAAAAGTTATTTCAGAGGTGAGAGACAACAGAATCATTGGGAGAGATGCTTGCAGCATCTTTATTGAAACACATTTTCTGATGTTTCAATAGGGTCTGGGATCCAGGTTAAGCACAGAACACTGTTTGGCAGGAGAGGACAATACCAACACCAGAATCTCCATATGCAGGTACAGTAAAAGCACAGTCCTGAATTTGATTAATCCGAATTTTCCAGTCACATGAAAATGCAAGCATTGGTTCTGTTTAACCTTTCCATACAAACACTCCCACGGCTGTGTTTCACTTTGCGGTTAAAGGACAGTGTTCTTTGGGTTATACACATTTTCCTTCTTTCTCCAAAAATAAGTAAAATCTCTATGGCCAGAGAGTAAACTGAGGCAATTTCTGTCACCATAAAACACATTGTCCCAACTTCATTGGAATTGGGGTTATTATAGTCAGGATTGAGGGAAAGATGAATGCAGCAATATACACAGACATCCTGGATTTAAACCTGATCCAGAGTGCTCTTGAGCTCAGACTGGGGCGACTGTTCATCTTTCAGCAGACTCTAAGCACACAGCCAAGATAGCAAAGGAATGGCTTCAGGACAACTCTTTACATTAATCCTGTGTGATGCTGGCAGATAGGGTGGATCTTAGAGAGCCATGTCCATAAACTAGAACAACTTCTCAGTTAGATGTTACGGGTACTCAAGACGAGGTTAGTGTTGGGCTGGCTAGCATGCCCATTAGCATTAGCCTAGAAACGCCAGCTGTGGATGACTGTTTTCAGACCATGGTTAGCCGGAGAAAGTCACGTAGGGCTTGGTGGCCCGGGTGCAGTGCCCCGATCACACTCTCCACTGTCAACTGGTTTTCTCCCTTGGATATCCCTGTTGTTTGTCCTTTAAGCCCATGGGTGACATCCACTCCTATCTCCAGGCCGAAACACCCGGCTTTAGTGATAAGGTATTCTATCACCTGCAAAGTCAGGTTGCAGACGCCGGCTGACATTAAATGTATTCCTGGAGCAAGAGCTCCCGACATTGCCTCTCATCTTAGGGTGCTGATGCTGCAGAAGCGTAGGCAAACAAAGGAACATGATCCTAGATACAGCCACATAGTCATTCACGCCGGCGACAATGATGTCAGAATGAAACACTCTGAGGTCACAAAAATGGATGGCCTCCACCTTATTGGGGAAGGTGCTGGCATCATGTCTGCGAACATAGATAGAGCTCTACAGGAAGGGTAACATGAGGACATTACACCAGGCCACGGAGCAGGTGATTAGAGACCTTGCAAGGCTTATGACAAATGTGGATGTGGAATCCATTAGCTTAGTGGTGAAGTTAGTGTGGAAAATCAACTATGGTGATGGTGCAGTTTATGTGGCAGGGAGAGAAATTTGTCCAGTTGAGACTGTGGCCTGTTTCCGCAGATGTGTCTATAAAAATCATAGAGGGATATACTCACACTCTCGCGAGCGCCACTAGCTTAGCTTAATGGGAAGCTAAAAGTGGACGATCTCGTTATGGCCGAACTGTCCAGTTTCTGGGTATTCTGTGTTAGTTCGCGCCCGTGGCTGATGTGCTTGATGAATTCCTGCGCAAGAAGCAGTTCCCAGATAATTGTGATATATTCCTGTAAGGAATATTTTGAAACATGAGGAACCACGACACATTCCACCTGCTGTCATGAGGGACGCACGTTTGGTTGCACAGGCGTGCATGACCGGTAACAGTTTCGTGCAGGCGCACAAGCGTGCCCAAAACCATTGAGTAGCTGGAACGTGTTGCACCACATTGCGCCTCTGCTGTGGAGATAAAATAAAATAAAAACCACACACCATAAAAAACACTGCATTTTATTGAATTCCTCTTATCGAGTGGCCAATAACAGTATGACCCGTCTGTTCCAATGTAGATGACCCATGGTCATCTACAAAATTTACAAAAGCTGTGATTAATAGATGGAAACTTTACCCCTGAGCTACAATCGCTGTCTTATAACAGGAGCGTGAAATGCTTAACATCAACAAAGAGATAAATGTATTTTTTCAAAAAAGAGAAATTAGGCGATGTATGGACACACTTGTCAGGCCGGGGCCCGCAGCCTGCCCAGGTGCGCTGTGTGTGGCTGCTGCAGCCTGGTGCAAAGGCGAAAGGTGTTTTATGTATTTCCATGTGAGGACAGCGGGCAGGGACATGTGCCTCATGGAGAAAAGTTGTAAGTTCACATCCTTCAAAACACGGTATGTGTTCCCCAGCTGGGACGTCCAGGAGCAGAGATCTCAGCAGCAGCTGCTGTTGGCAGACACACACCCCTGTCCGTTCAGCCAGCGCCCAGACAAACGTGTCACTCTCTGTTTCTGTGTTATGCTGCCATCCATTTTAGTTATTTGATATGTAATTGCGTATGTAGGTATTGCCGTAATTATTCATATACCTGTCCTGGCGGCGGTCTCTGTGTTTTTAATGTGACACGTCGTGTGCACTGAGCCCATCATTTCCAGCTGTCATTGTGCTGCCATCAGCTGACAGGCGGTTCCCAGTGCTGTGTGTGCTCAGACGTGGCTGTCCGGCCCCCATCTGATCATGTCTATACATACATATCCACATTTTATGCCAGTGTGCATTTTATGCCAGGGGATGCAAAACACATGTACGCCACAAGTGTTTCTGGGGGGGGTGGCGCGACGCGCGATCAGTGGTGGGTACAGTTCCGCTAATCCACTAACCACAAACCAACATTAGCTTATCAAAGCTAATGTTTTCATTAGCTTTTCAGATAACTATGAAAACCATCAACAGACTATTTTTTGATAAATTTAGGTCAGATAATTTTTACACCGCTAATGGATTTTTTCAGGAATGGTGAATAAAGCTTAACAGTTAACATTTGTGAAGTCTAAAATTACAGATTTTAGTGCCTGCCTGCTACATGTTTTGTAGCAGTCAGACAGCTATGAGAGGTATAGCTCAATCCTCTGTAGACAGAGAAGGGCTGGCTCCAGGAGAGAAAGGAAGCGTGAGAGAGGGAAAAAAAGGATCATTTCTCTTTACACCATACAGAGTCACTGGCATATCTCCCATATCATCAACAGGCATACAGTTTTGACTTATGCTTAAAATTTTTAAACAAATTAATTCTGGATGTAATTTAAATTAATGTCACATTTTATAAAGTGAAAATATCAGCTGTATGTTTTAGTTTTAAAGCAATGCATTAATTTTGAAGGTTTTAGCACTAGACACATGCCCGCTGTGCATTACTGGTAAATTAGTTTCCCTGACATGAGTAGTTGGCTGCTCGGTATAACATACACGACTTAATGACACGTGTCATGTGGTGGGTTTTACAAATAAATGTGGATTTTTAAATGTAATTTTTTTCATTTGTAAAGTAAAAGGTAATTTGAAACTGGAAATTCTTTTTGCCAAGTGAATTCAGCACTTGTAGCGAATGTGTTGCTATTCATACTGCTATGAACACTCTCATCTACTGGCCAGTAGATGGCAGTCCTATTGAGATCTCTCACAATCCTTTGCGCGCCAGAGTTGCTGTGGTTGAAACAGCATAGAGAATCCACATGATGACAGTTGTAAATGAACATTGTCATTATACAACCAAAATGTACATTTTTATACTTTTCATCATGTTAATAAGAGGCTGCATGCATGATACCCTGAAAACTTGCAACAACTCTCTGGCATGCAAAGGATTATGGGATATCTCAATAGGGTGAATAATGCCATGAACACTACCATCTACTGACTGGGTAGTAACCATAAAGACTTGCTAAAACAAATATTCCAAATACTCTGTGTCAGTGTGGCCTTCAACTATTCAGAGGGTTCGGATAATATCGTTCGGGAGCGATATTAAAACCAAATTAGCAGCAGCGGGACTGGCATCTTGTCCGTACCAACACGAAGCTGGACAATGGAAAAATGATGCCACACAATGGCCAGATATTCAGTGAATATCCTGATATTTATTCCTACCTCATAGACACACCAGGTATTTTTGTGTTTTATATAATTTATGTCGTATGCATTGTGAATTGCTGCTCTTTGCCAGGACACCGCGGTGAACTAACCTTGGTCGCCAGGAGTGGCCAGTTGCTGATTATTTGCCCCAAAGTAACGCATGATTGATGTGACACATAATCCTTTTGGTGTTTCATGATGGATTTTAATATTTATACCTTTCTCGCTTTGTTGGTACAACCCACTGCCTTGCATTGCTGAGGCATTAAAAAACAAAACAGCGGTGACATTGAAAAAACTTGCATCGATTTACATTGTCCTCTATGGAGTGTTTACACACCAGTCTGTGTTGCTAAGTACGTTGCTAAGAGCTCACAGGTAGAGTTCCCGGATGTGCGACCGAGTCAGTATATTACTCTGGAACAAAGAGGACAAATAGTGTTGTAAAGGACAATCGCAGGACGTTAAAGAGCAAACTTCACTTCCCCCCAGAATGACATGAACAGGAAGCGATCACAGCTCACAGCAACTCCCACTGAAAATAACGGAGAAAGAAACAACCTGGCTTCTGGTATGTTTACTTAAAACAAAGACAATAACAACGTCTATAAACCCAGAGAATATATTGACGAGAGTTTTAGGCACAATATCGTTTTCCTGTATATCCGTTTTTTCCTGTATATTCGTTTTGTGAATTGTTATGTAATTTATGTCTGTAGCATGGCCCAAGCAGAGGGTCACCCCTTTGAGTCTGGTCTGCTTGAGGTTTCTTCCTCAGAGGGAGTTTTTCGTTACCACTGTTGCTCTGGGGGTTAGTAAGGTTAAACCTTACTTGTGTGAAGCGCCTTGAGGCAACTCTGTTGTGATTTGGCGCTATATAAATGAAAATAAATTGAAATTGACAATATACAAAGAGTTTTATTTTGTGATGTTAGCCCTCTGGGGCTGACGCCTTCATATACGATGGCTGAGACCAAGTTTTACTAAATTATAAATAACTTTTTAATGATATGAGATAGTAACTTTTCAGCCAAAAAAAAAGTAACTCTGCGGACTTTCGAGCCAGCCATCCACCATCTTTGTACTCCTCATAGAAGCTGTGTGATGACAGAATCTCTGTTTGACTCCTCCTTGGCTGCACACTGAGCTGGCTTTTCATAGCATTTCACAGCCTCCGGACAGCGAAGCGGCTAAATTTTTAGCACACATTTTCAGCAACAATTCAGTTCATTTTTTGGAAAATCCGTGCTCGATGAACAGACAATTTGAATTTGAGAGCCGGGCAGAAATTTGCCACTAATGATAATAATATGTAGTTAATATGAAATTCATAATGTGAAGTTAATAATCTGAAGTTCAAGGACAGTTTGATCTCATCCAGATTTATTTATTTTTTTGGCATGATGAACAGTTAAGGGAAAAAAAGGAAAGGTTGTACCTTAGCCCTCTGAGCTGCTATTACCCCACTTGACAGAGAAGGGCCCGTCCCGATGTTTAGCCACTGCTGGGCCTGGTGGCTAAACCAGCCTGGTCCAACGTTTGACGACTGCGCCAATCACTGCGATGGCAGCTGGCCACCGTTGAAGCTAGGGCCTAGATGGAACCCGGTCCCAGCCCAGACTAAACCATGTAGTCGTCATAAATGTTGTCAAATCATTATCAGTAGACTGTTACAATACAGCCCCATAATTATCTGTGGTGGTGCTGGGCAGTCTCTGCTTATTAGGGGTGTCACAGATCACGAAAGCCACAGTTTGTATCACATATGGTTTTAAGTCACAGATCGGCTCGTTTTTCAGATCAACAAAAACTAACTTTCTTTCCACTTCTAAAAATATCTTGAGTAATGAAAACAAGAAACTTTTCCCCATGTCCCGAATAAAAACAATGTGTTTTACACAGTATTTTCAAATAAAGTCGTCGTCTTAAATTGCAGTATTAAATTGCAGCATGAACAGTATTGTGATTTGAAAAATAAAATAAGTTTAAAAAAAGAAACCGATGTCTATAAACCAAAGTTTATAACTTCAAACTCTTTTTCAAAATGATGAGAATGTTTACATTGTTTAGTGAGAGAGTAAACATACTGATTTTATTCATAATCCTTTAGGGATAAATACATTCACTCTGCCCACAGATCTGAATTCATTCAGATCATTGGTCCTGCCAAGCAGACACTCGGAAAGAGTCGTGAATACTTATTTTCCAGCGCTGTGGAGTTTCAGCCACCTCAGCATAACGTGCTTTGAACACAGCGCTTTGTTAACCCACCACAAGACTGTACACAAAAGAGATGACGGACATGTCGTCCGCAACTCCTTTAATTCTTGATATTGTTTCTGTGGTTGGACTGCACCGAGACTATTGACTAAAGTTTCTCCTGGAGGCTGTTCTTTTTTTTTTTTTTAAATGCTTTGTTAGCATGCTTTGCATTTCAGTTGCGTTGAAATTAATGCAGTTATCACTTTAACAAGTCACGATGACACAAAGTCAGACTTATATAAACTTTGCAGTTAATCCACAGTTGTCATGCATGCTGAAACATTGGTGGGGGTGGGTGGGTCGTACAGATCACGGATATGAACTCTTACACCACTACTGCTTACTTTGAAAATTATAATGTCTGATTTAAAACATTGACTATAAATTGTCTCGTGGACAATAAAATCAGTGGGTCATACTCGATACATACTTAGGGGGTTGTGCTGTGCTTATGTTATTTTCCTCAATTTAAAATATATAAGCAATAAACTACTATCATGTGTTCACATAACTCCATTGACATCACAGTGTTGGATCCACATCGTTTTGTCAGTCAGCAATCGGCACAGTTATCGCATACAGTTGTCCATGTGCCCAATCCTTGTCTGGGTTGTGATTGAAAAGGGTTTTTGTCTTCCGCAGGTGAAGGTGAAGACCTTTCCATTTGTGGTTAGTATACTCAACTACAAATTATAATGAAGCTTAGTGACAAGGTCGAGAAGAGAAACAAATTATATTCGAGCAGGCTAACTTCACAAACTGCTAGTATATGAAGCAGACTAGGAGGGAAGCTTTGAAGACTCTGATACCAACTGTGAAGGAGTTACCATAAAAACTTCTGACTGGAGAAACTGGGCATTGGGCAGGTTTTGTCTGTTATTTCACTCCTGATAATTTCATGGTCTGACATTACCCCTCTGCCATCTGGCAAAGGCCA
This sequence comes from Thalassophryne amazonica, assembly GCF_902500255.1. Classification (NCBI taxonomy): domain Eukaryota; kingdom Metazoa; phylum Chordata; class Actinopteri; order Batrachoidiformes; family Batrachoididae; genus Thalassophryne; species Thalassophryne amazonica. The sequence continues at coordinate 73,259,770 of NC_047103.1, forward strand.
ACTGCATCTGAAATTTTCATGTCACCTTTTTAACAAAGTCTTTCTGTTTGACAGATCAGATATATTTACCTGTAAATCTGCAGGGTTCTCAGCAGGAATTTTTTCTCAGCGTAATGGGAAGGAAACACCCGGGGATGCTTAAGCCCCCCCCCCCCCCCCCCCCCCCGAGCATTTGCATTATGGGCTTATAAAGGGCCTTCTTTGTTGGTCTAAATAAATATACCAAAATCTAATGTCCAGACAGAAGAAGAGAACATTTCTGTGTTTCAAAATGTGAGGAAAGTGTTTCCAAAAATGATACCAGTTTGAAGTTGAAGCTGCAGAGGAGACCTTCATCTGGTTAAATGTGCTGAAAGTCCAGCTCACTTGTCATCTCTGCAATCTCACACCTGCTGTTGCACTTCTAAATAAAGGCTCTTCAAACAGCAACTATTTTATTTAAAAAAAACCTTTTCCTTATTTTTACATTAAATGAAGGAATCAAACATCATGGTTTTGATTTACAGCCAAACATCAAAGATTTCTAAAGAATCTTAGTTTCTTTTTTTGTTGTAATTAAAATAGTTTTAAGTAAAAGTTATTTAATGTAAGAAAAAACACAAGGATTTTCTTGAATAAACTGCTGTGTATAAATTAGCAGTTCTGATGTCCCTGACACACGTCTACACTGTTATGTGTTTTGGCCTGATGCCTTGTTTCTTTTAGCTTTTAAAGTAAGGCTGTAACAACGATTTAAAAAAAAAAACTATGGCTTTACTTCACACAATTTGGTGCTCAGTATTGCAGGTAATAGTGTTTCAGAGCATTATCAATCTAAAAATCTAGCAGAGGAAGCTGGCCCCAGTTTCCCCTATCCTGCAGCAGCTATAAGAGAACTTTCCCCCCAGCGTTTGGTGCTGGGCACACTGCAGGAGTCAGAACTTTAGTGGCTGTATGAGAACTTTTCCCTCAAGAACTTTTTCCATATGCGCAATAATCCACACCAGAGAACCTTTGTGTGCTGTCCCATGGAAAATGCATGTCATGAGGAATGGAAAAAAACTGCGATGTGAAACTGGACGATTTCTTTTCTTACCCGCAATAAAAGACGAAAGTCCGGTAACGAATCAGCAGAAAAGTGAGTTACGATTGACATCTTTAAATGGGTTGACTGAGGTTGGTGGAAAAAAAAAAAAAAAGATAATTTCTTTAGGTTGATTTTGTACCCGCTGTGGGTCCACAATCAGTAATGATCATTTCTGATCATCAGAAATGATCATTTTCCTGTTCCATGTCCTTGGAAACAATGTAACGGCCCTACTGCAGCGTAATTTTTTCATGCAGCAGCATAATGGGCCATTACACTGTTATAATGCTGGTGAGAACCCTGATCTGTAAATTGGATTTGTGGACACAGTGAGCTTTGTCACACATGACTTTGAACTTCTGTGATAACACATGTGATAGTTATTCAGTTATTGCTAATTTGCACTGCTAAAGATTAGCGTGTGAATTTGCATCCAGATAATCAAAAAGTTAATGATTTAGACATTAAAACAAACAATAGTATTTAAAATTTAAGTTTTCATAAAAAAAAAAATGCTAAGAGTTATGGTCCTTGATTAACAAATCTAGACTCTGTCAGTTTCATGAGTGGGTGCCTGAATTCTGAAATCAACTCCTCTGACAATTTTAGTAGGACTTTTGGGAAACTCTTTACAATTCTTTGTTATAGGTTGGTATGTATATTGTAATATTGTATAAGATTTACATGTTTTGGCAGAGTTATGGCCCTTGAATAACAAACCTAGACACTGCCTCTTACATGTGTTGGTGTCTGCATTTTGATATCATCTATCACATACCTTGAAATGTGATCCGAATGTAGCAAGTGCTTATACCAAAGCAGAGCCTTATTTTTATTTTGGGGGGGGGGGGGGGGGGGGGATCCAATAGCTACTGAAGCTGTGTTCAGTTTCCATTCAGATTACCTGTCTGTTGCTTTGGACAAGACACTTAATCTGGCTTGCCTCAATCCACCCAGCAATAACTGGGTACCAGCAATTTCTCCTTTGTCCGCTAGTTTGCTTCAATCATGTTATGTGTGTGAAGGGGCCCTAAATGAAGAATTATTTATATATTCATTTGGCAGTGCAGTAAAACATTGTTTGGGGGGGATATTCTTTCCATTCATACTTAAGGGACTGTTACCAGTTCAACGAAACCTTGCCTTAAAAATGTGGTAGTATTTTATTTTTTTGTCTCTCTTAAAGACTAACCATGGGACACGGAGTGGGTTGAGCTAGAGGGTCTAACAACAGACACCAGTCGTGAGTAAAAAATGTTTTATTTATATATGTGGTGTGTGTATGTATGTGTGCAATAGACATTTTTTTTTTTTTTTGTGAACAAATACAGACTTTTTGCTTTTGTATAATTGTTCCTTGAACAGAAACCTTGAAATTTGGTTTGGTGGTCAATTATTAATTTTTGTTGATAATGGTGATAAACGTTGGACATGAAAACACAGTTCCAACAGCCAAATCATAGCAAAACAGTAGTTGCAGTTGTTAAAATGCATATCAAAGTGCATGACCATTTTCTACTGCAAAGTGTTATTTGAGCTGCTGGGGGTGAAGGAGGGGAAAAAAAGAGGGTGAGTGGAGCCATCAAGTGGCACAAAAAGTGTCTGTGAAAATGAACTCTTTGTTCAAGCTGAGGAAAGTGTTAAGAAGGGTTATCAAACAGGGTTATAGCTACATTGATACTTTTACAGTAGGATTATGATGTAATCTATAGACCTCCTTTTATGGATGTATGTAAAAAAAAAAAATGATTGTAAGTAATGACATAGCATCTCCATTGTATGAACAGTGATTATCAGCTGACGAGACCTGCTGCATTGAAGTCATCAAGCATTCTGCAAGGAGATAAATGCACACATCCCATCCAAACCTTTCACAGTAAAATTGCTCATTTACAGTTCTGCTGCTACCACAGTAGTAATTCAGTTTAATTCATTTTATTTATATAGCACCAAATCATAACAGCGCTACCTCAAGGTGCCTCACGTGAGTTAGAGATAAGTAATTTAGCTCTAATTTATAACATTAGTAATATTTGTGGAGCACTTTCTACCCATATATACGAAGCTCTTGTCAAAATGAAATGTAATATGTAATAATAATGTGAGTGGACTTGGTGTATCAGGTAGAGGATGGCATCCTACACACCAACACCTGCTTGATATGCAAACTGCAGACAGTCCTGGGCATGTTGCACCTGGGGTTTGAGGACATTAAGGAAGAGCCACTCCAGTGTCTTCATCAGGTGTGACGTGAGTGCCACTGGTCGGAAGTCATTCAGCTCGCTGTGCTGGTTCTTCTTCTTAGGAACTGGAACGATGCGTGAAGTCTTCCAGAGGGTGGGCACTCTTCCTAGCTACAAGCTAAGGTTAAAGATGATATACAGTTGTATGCAAAGGTTTGGGCACCCCTGATGATTTCCATGATTTTCCTTTATAAATCATTGGTTGTTTGGATCAGCAATTTCAATCAAAAATATCATATAGCAGACAAACACAGCAATATTTGAGAAGTGAAATAAAGTTTTTAGGATTTGGGCAATTCCGTAGTGTCGGACGTACATTTTGTTCTCTTTGAAGGTAAAATAATTATTGAACAGTATGACAAATGGGTAATTTTCTTGGAACAGGTAATGTAACTCTGCCAGATGTAATAAATTATCAACAGAATATCTGCCCTATTTCTGAGTGATTTGAAAAATATGCACAAAATAACTTGGTGTCGGACGTACTCGGAGGAAAGCAGTTTTTAACACATGTTGGACAGTTATCAAATCCTCTGTGATGTGTGAAGGCATTTACTGAAAATGTGTATGTATAATCTTGGTCATTAGTGGCTATATGGAAGTGTCAACCATTGCTGTTCTTAATTGCAATGAAAGCCCAGACAGAATAATTTGTACACATTTTTGGTGTCGGACGTACATGTCTGAAGTTGTTTACCAGAATGCAGGCAATTGGGCAATAAAATCAATCTGAAACCTTGTCAAAAGTATTTGCAACACTTTATTCAGAAAATTTACAAAATTACATAATGTTGGACAATGAATTTTACATCCTTAGAGATACTCATTCTCAGTAATTATATCCTAATTGGGGAAAAAACTACTAATGATGTAACCTTTAGTGACTTCTTTCATGAAGTTAGGCTTGGTGTCGGACGTACATGGTGTCAGATGTGCTCTGAAATTGCACGTCCGACCCCCTTGTAATTCAGTTCCCTATAATGACAGAATTGAAACAAACAATGGAATATGTTAAGGATATCATTTGTATTTTTCAGATGATGTATGGAAATTTTTACATGTATGACTGGAGTACAGAGCCAATTTTGTAGACATTTCAGTGTCGGATGTACATGGTTAAAGTGACCAAATGTAAAATGTCTGGCCACAGAAATCAACATAAGCAACCCTTTGTATTTGTTCACCCTTAGATTTCTACAATATTGTAGTACACATCAAGTGTGAACTTAATAGATTTATCAAATTTTAACATATAAAAAAATATGTAACAACACTTGATGTTGTTATCACTAAAGTTTGCTGTAGCCAGCAAGGCATTCATTATTCTACCAGCAGCATTATTATTGTATGGGTTTTCAGTAAAGGAATTTTCTTTAACTTAATACTTTTGGCAAAAAAAACAAAACAAAAAAAAAAAACCCTACACATCTTTTGTGGCTATAGATCTATTTTGAAATTTTGGCCATTAAGTTTATGTCTGCACGGAATTGCCCCTTTACAGAAAGTGTGCAATAATTATTTAAACAAAATTAGCAGGTGCATAAATTTCGGCACCCTTGTCATTTTATTGATTTGAATACATTTAGCACTAATTATTGGAACACAAAATTGGTTTGGTAAGCTCATTGACCCTTGACCTCCTTACACAGGTGACTCCAATCATGAGAAAGGGTATTTAAGGTGGCCATTTGCAAATGTTCCCCTCTTTGCATCTCTTCTAATGAGTGGCAACATGGGAGCCTCTAAACAACTCTCAAATGACCTGAAAACAAAGATTGTTCAACTTCATGGTTTAGAGGAAGGATACAAAAAGCTATGTCAGAGATTTCAGATGTCACTTTCCAATGTGAGGAACATAGTGAGGAAATGGAAGACTGCAGGCACAGTACTAGTTAAGGCCCAAAGTGGCAGGCCAAGAAAAATCTCAGATAAGCTGAAGCAAAGGATGATGAGAACAGTAATAGTCAACCCACAGACCTGCTCCAAAGACCTACAACATGATCTTGCTGCAGATAGTGTCTCTGTGCATCGTTCAACTATGCAGCACACTTTGCACAAGGAGATGCTGTAATGCAGAGGAAGACTTTTCTGCGTACACGCGACAGTCGCTTGAGGTGTGCTAAAGCACATTTGGATAAGCCAGGTTTATTTTGGAATAAGGTGCTGTGGACTGATGAAACAAAAATTGAGTTATTTGGCATAACAAGGGGTGGTATGCATGGCTGAAAAAGAACACAGCATTCCAAGAAAAACACTTGCTACCTACAGTAAAATTTGGAGGTGGTTCCATCATGCTGTGTGGCCAGTGCAGGTACTGGGAATCTTTTTAAAGTTGAGGGTCACATAGATTCCAGTCAATATGAGCAGATTCTTGAAAACAATGTTCATGAATAAGTGACAAAGTTGAAGTTGTGCCGGGGCTGGATCTTTCAACAAGACGACGACCATAAACACTGTTCAAAATCCACTAAGGCATTCATGCAAAGAATGCAACATTCTAAACGGCCATCTCAGTCCCCAGACCTGAATATTATTGAAAATCTGTGGTGTGATTTTAAGTGGGCTGTCCATGCTCAGAAACCAACAAACCTGATTTTTTTTTTTTTTTTTTTTAAAGAAGAATGGTCCAAAATACCTTCAACCAGAATCCAGACTCTCATTGGAAAATATAGGAAGCGTTTCGAGGCTGTTACTTATGAAAAAGGATCTACTAAATATTGATGTATTTTTTTTCTGTTGGGGTGCCCAAATTTATGCACCTGCCTAATTTTGTTTAAATAATTATTGCACACTTTCTGTAAATTCTAGAAACTTCATTTCACTTCTCAAATGTCAGTGTTTGTCTGCTATATGATATATTTAACTGAAATTGATGATCCAAACAACCAATGATTTATAAAGGAAAGTCATGGAAATCATCAGGTGTGCCCAAACCTATGCATACAACTGAATGTAATTGCATTCTGCTGTAAGCAGGTGCTTTTAATTTGACAGAGACGGTGGCAGAAGACATAAAGCATTAAAGCATTACACATTTCACTCATGGTACCAACATGGCACTTAAGTCACTTATGGGAACAGCAACATAACACTTAACTAAACTGAATAAACCAATTTAACAACAAAAACACATTAAATCAACAACATGACCCACAATAACAATGAAAACCTCCAAAACTGACCTCCCATGGTGCATTGCAGCACAATTCCCATTGTTTACTGGTTAGCTGTAATTTCTCCAAAAATATTTGTCCTATCAACTTTCCGTTTTCATAGCATTTATCCTTGATCCAAAATACATAAGCATGCCAAACAGCAAATGTCATCTCTCCTCTGTTTTTGCGTGATCAAAGCCATACACACATGCATGCACACAGAGGCCACTTGGCTATAATAATATTGATTATTTGACCTCGTATCATCTAGAACCTCATTGTTTTTAATCTACACAGCCATGAATGACAAATTTATTTGACTATTGAATATCAGTTCAAGTAACTTTACTTGAATATTGTTCGATTTACCATGCATTTCTGTGCCAAACTTGCAGTGGTGACTGGCACCAAGGGGGAGTTCACTGGGACCCTTAGGTTGAACGCATACGTGTGCAAACTCACACACACTCAGTCAGCCTTATATATTAGATCACGACCTCCTCCCTGGAGCCCTTATTTTTGCAGTTCACATGGTACTGACGTCAGGTAGCAAGCAGCACACTTTATTTACTATGCAGTAGTGGTTGGCTAGGGTGCACTTTAATTACAATCTGAACAGGCTAGTGCATGCCGCGTGCGAGTTAAGGAGCGCGTTTTTTCAATTAAAATGTACCTCCCGTGTACGGCATGCCAGAGCATTGCATGACATGATATGACATGGTATCATCTTTTATCATCAGTCACTTGAGTCTCATGAATGCTCTATGAAAATTAATGACAACATACACACAAAATTCTTCTCTATTAGCCATGCGTAGAATGTGTAACGCAGTTAAGCCTTATTCCCACAGTATAATAATCCATGAATAATGAGCCAAGCATAGATGTGTGAGCAATTACTCAAAGAATGATCCACGTTTTAAGCTACCACATATCCGTTACTAAGGCGCCTCTATGTGCCTCTCTGTACTTCACATATGCTATGTATCAACCTCTAGTGAGCCATGACCGACCTGTCATTTGAGTCCCGTCCAGCCTCGAATGGCTCGTGTCGCCACATGTGAGCCATGTCAAGCCACATATGATCCATGTAGCGCCATATAATGCGACATTGGTGCACGTTTCGGCATGGGTTTTGTCCCAGCCTCCAGCTCTACCACACTTGGTCCCTTTAAAGTGTTGGTTTTTATTTGACAGCATCCATTCAAGATGTTGTCACATTTTTTAAACGCAGTCTAAAAAAGATGCTCCTGTGCAGTACGGCCAGTGTGCGCCGTGTGTCAGGCTGCTGTTCACCCGTGTTCCAGAGTCATTAAATGCAGCAGTCCACCCAGCTCTCTGTGACACCCCCCCCCCCCCAAAAAAGAAAAGCACCACAATGAGGTGGCTGCTGTGGATCCCCCCCCCAAAAAACACAACACAGTCGCCTCAGCGCTTCTTCTTGCTTCTTGCTGCTTTAATTTCTTCGGCGGCTTACAGCCATTTTGACACCGTGATCCAACTTCTTTGAACTAAATCGCTCTTTTGCAAGCTCACGTTATACGTAAATGCTCATCTTGAGCATGAGTCATTGCGTCAGTGCACACAGAGTGCGCCTCATCTGATCCACTATAACAAGTTGTTAAATCTGTCATAAACATACTTTTACAGCTGCTTATACAAAAGGAATGAACATGCAACTGTTTTAGCAAGTTTGAGCCAACTTTTAACTTTGTGTTTGTGTCTGCAAAATCACTGTTTTGCGAGCTCGCGTTCTGTGTAAATGCTCATCTTGAGTGTGAGTAATTGCATCAGTGCGCAAACAGGAGTGAGGAGCTCATCTGATCCATTATAACAAGATGTTAAATCTATCATAAACATACTTTTACAGCTGCTTATAAAGAAGGGATGATCATGCAACTGTTTTACCAGGTATTCCAATATAAACATTAGAAATAATGACCTTTTAAGCTGTTCCAAATATGTTCTCCACCTCAGCGCATGAGGGAGAGAGAGGAAAAAAGGGTCCAGATGAAACAGTCCTCTGTGATTCCAGATGCGATTAGAGGTGTTTTCAACTGTCAAACTGTGACAGAAAATGATTAGTCCACTACAAAATAAGTATTTTATATACAGTGTCCAGTGCACAAAGCAGGTGGGATTGTCACGACGAAGTGCATGAAAGGGCGGAGGCAAAATAGGCTGTTTTCTCCTCGTAGCCACAAGGTGCTCAGATAATGGGCTTTTAACAGCCTCGTCCTCACTACAAACATGCCTCTAAAATCCTCGTTTGTCCTCATAGTACCTCACACAAACTGCTCCATGCTGTTGTTGCTAAATTTTGAACTTCTTGAAATTAACACCACACTCGGAGATGAGCTTTGTTAGCTGAATATTCTGCCTCTAAGAGCCTGGAACCGTATCAAAAAAACATGCTACGTGGCTCATTATTCATTCTTCATTAGTCGGTGGGACCAAGGCTTTTGTGTGTGTGTGTGTATATATATATATATATATATATATACATACGAGGTCTATTAGAAAAGAAACCGACCGTTTTATTTTTTTAAAAACTATATGGATTTGATTCATATGTTTTTACGTCAGCCAAGCTTGAACCTTCGTGCGCATGCGTGAGTTTTTCCATGCCTGTCAGTGATGTCATGCGCCTGTGAGCACGCCTTGTGGGAGGAGTGGTCCAGCCCCCTCGTCGGATTTTCATTGTCTGAGAAGTTGCTGAGAGACTGGCGCTGTGCTTCATCAAACTTTTTTCAAAAACTGTGAGGCACATCCGAGTGGATGCCATTCAACAAATTAAGCTGGTTTTTGGTGAAAATTTTAAAGGCTGATGAGAGATTTTGGATTGTTTCTATCGCTGTAAGGACTTCCCACAGAGCGGGACATCGCGCAGTGCTCCGAGGCGACGTCGTCATCCTGTTTCCAGCTGAAAACCTCCAAATGTAAGCCTCTGTTGACCCAGGACGTCGTGAGAGAACAGAGAACTTTCAGAAGAGGTCGGAATCAGCAGTTTATCTGGACATTCCACTGTTAAAGGAGATTTTTTTTAATGAAAGACGTGCGGACGGATTGGCGTGTCGGCTCGCAGCCGGCGCGATGCGCCAGCCACAGGAAAAACACCTCCGTGTTGATAACCATTTGTAAAATCCAGGCGGCTTTTGGTGGCTTTCAGTTGAGTATCTGAGAAAGTGTTTAACAGCAGGGCATGTTCCAAATTGTTCTTAGGGCTTCCAACAGAGGTGTTTTTCCTGTAGCGGGCACGCGGCGCTGGCTGCGAGCCGACGCGCCAATTCGTCCGCACGTCTTTCATTAAAAAAAATCTCCTTTAAAAGTCTTAAAAGTAGAGAGGGTGTCTGTCTCCCTGATCTGAATTGGGAGCTGGTTCCACAGGAGAGGAGCCTGAAAGCTGAAGGCTCTGCCTCCCATTCTACTCTTACAAACCCTAGGAACTACAAGTAAGCCTGCAGTCTGAGAGCGAAGCGCTCTATTGGGGTGATATGGTACTAAGAGGTCCCTAAGATAAGATGGGACGTGATTATTCAAAACCTTATAAGCAAGAAGAAGAATTTTAAATTCTATTCTAGAATTAACAGGAGGCCAATATGGGTGAGATATGCTCTCTCCTTCTAGTCCCTGCTAGCACTCTAGCTGCAGCATTTTGAATTAACTGAAGGCTTTTCAGGGAACTTTTAGGACAACCTGATAATAATGAATTACAGTAGTCCAGCCTAGAGGAAATAAATGCATGAATTAGTTTTTCAGCATCACTCTGAGAGAAGACCTTTCTAATTTTAGAGATATTGCGCAAATGCAAAAAAGCAGTCCTACATATTTGTTTAATATGCACATTGAATTACATATCCTGATCAAAATGACTCCAAGATTTCTCACAGTATTACTAGAGGTCAGGGTAATGCCAAGTACAATAACTTCAGATTTATCTGAGTTTAAAAGCAGGAAATTAGAGGTCATCCATGTCTTTATGTCTGTAAGACAATCCTGCAGTTTAGCTAATTGGTGTGTGTCCTCTGGCTTCATGGATAGATAAAGCTGGGTATCATCTGCGTAACAATGAAAATTTAAGCAATGCCGTCTAATAATACTTCCTAAGGGAAACATGTATAAAGTGAATAAAATTGGTCCTAGCACAGAACCTTGTGGAACTCCATAATTAACCTTAGTCTGTGAAGAAGATTCCCCATTTACATGAACAAATTGTAATCTATTAGATAAATATGATTCAAACCACCGCAGCGCAGTGCCTTTAATACCTATGGCATGCTCTAATCTCTGTAATAAAATTTTATGGTCAACAGTATCAAAAGCAGCACTGAGGTCTAACAGAACAAGCACAGAGATGAGTCCACTGTCTGAGGCCATAAGCTCATTTGTAACCTTCACTAATGCTGTTTCTGTACTATGATGAATTCTAAAACCTGACTGAAACTCTTCAAATAGACCATTCCTCTGCAGATGATCAGTTAGCTGTTTTACAACTACCCTTTCAAGAATTTTTGAGAGAAAAAAAAGGTTGGAGATTGGCCTATAATTAGCTAAGATAGCTGGGTCAAGTGATGGCTTTTTAAGTAATGGTTTAATCATTGCTACCTTAAAAGCCTGTGGTACATAGCCAACTAATAAAGATAGAATGATCATATTTAAGATCGAAGCATTAATTAATGGTAGGGCTTCCTTGAGCACCCTGGTAGGAATGGGGTCTAATAGACATGTTGATGGTTTGGAGGACGTAACTAATGAAAATAACTCAGACAGAACAATTGGAGAGAAAGAGTCTAACCAAATACTGGCATCACTGAAAGCAGCCAAAGATAACGATACGTCTTTGGGATGGTTATGAGTAATTTTTTTCTCTAATAGTTAAAATTTTATTAGCAAAGAAAGTCATGAAGTCATTACTAGTTAAAGTTAAAGGAATACTCGGCTCAATAGAGCTCTGACTCTTTGTCAGCCTGGCTACAGTGCTGTAAAGAAACCTGGGGTTGTTCTTATTTTCTTCAATTAGTGATGAGTAGTAAGATGTCCTAGCTTTACGGAGGGCTTTTTTTATAGAGCAACAGACTCTTTTTCCAGGCTAAGTGAAGATCTTCTAAATTAGTGAGACGCCATTTCCTCTCCAACTTAGGGGTTATCTGCTTTAAGCTGTGAGTTTGTGAGTTATACCACGGAGTCAGACACTTCTGATTTAAAGCGCTCTTTTTCAGAGGAGCTACAGCATCCAAAGTTGTCTTCAATGAGGATGTAAAACTATTGACGAGATACTCTATCTCACTTACAGAGTTTAGGTAGCTACTCTGCACTGTGTTGGTATATGGCATTAGAGAACATAAAGAAGGAATCATATCCTTAAACGTAGTTACAGCGCTTTCTGAAAGACTTCTAGTGTAATGAAACTTATTCCCCACTGCTGGGTAGTCCATCAGGGTAAATGTAAATGTTATTAAGAAATGATCAGACAGAAGGGAGTTTTCAGGGAATACTGTTAAGTCTTCAATTTCCATACCATAAGTCAGAACAAGATCTAAGATATGATTAAAGTGGTGGGTGGACTCATTTACATTTTGAGCAAAGCCACTTGAGTCTAATAATAGATTAAATGCAGTGTTGAGGCTGTCATTCTCAGCATGTGTGTGGATGTTAAAATCGCCCACTATAATTATCTTATCTGAGCTAAGCACTAAGTCAGACAAAAGGTCTGAAAATTCACAGAGAAACTCACAGTAACGACCAGGTGGACGATAGATAATAACAAATAAAACTGTTTTTGGGACTTCCAATTTGGATGGACAAGACTAAGAGTCAAGCTTTCAAATGAATTAAAGCTCTGTCTGGGTTTTTGATTAATTAATAAGCTGGAATGGAAGATTGCTGCTAATCTTCCGCCTTGGCCCATGCTACGAGCATTCTGGCAGTTAGTGTGACTCGGGGGTGTTGACTCATTTAAACTAACAAATTCATCCTGCTGTAACCAGGTTTCTGTAAGGCAGAATAAATCAATATGTTGATCAATTATTATATCATTTACTAACAGGGACTTAGAAGAGAGAGACCTAATGTTTAATAGACCACATTTAACTGCTTTAGTCTGTGGTGCAGTTGAAGGTGCTATATTATTTTTTTCTTTTTGAATTTTATGGAAGTGATACAATACCGCAGTGAGAGCCAACCACCAGTAGAGGCAAAAAGACACACAGGGTCAATGGTCAATATGTGTATATATGTCTGTGTGTGTGTAAATGTGTGTCTGTGTGTGTGTGTGTAAATGTGTGTCTGTGTGTCTGTGTGTGTAAATGTGTGTAAATGTGTGTCTGTGTGTCTGTGGTGTATGTGTCTGGTGTCTGTGTGTGTAAATGTGTGTAAATGTGTGTGTCTGTGTGTCTGTGTGTGTAAATGTGTGTCTGTGTGTCTGTGTGTGTAAATGTGTGTCTGTGTGTGTAAATGTGTGTCTGTGTGTGTAAATGTGTGTCTGTGTGTCTGTGTGTGTAAATGTGTGTCTGTGTGTCTGTGTGTGTGTGTGTAAATGTGTGTCTGTGTGTAAATGTGTGTCTGTGTGTGCGTAAATGTGTGTGTGTAAATGTATGTGTAAATGTGTGTCTGTGTGTGTGTAAATGTATGTGTAAATGTGTGTCTGTGTGTGTGTAAATGTATGTGTAAATGTGTGTCTGTGTGTGTGTAAATGTGTGTGTGTAAATGTATGTGTAAATGTGTGTCTGTGTGTGTGTGTGTGTGTGTAAATGTATGTGTAAATGTGTGTGTGTGTGTGTGTGTGTGTGTGTAAATGTATGTGTAAATGTGTGTGTGTGTGTGTAAATGTGTGTGTGTGTGTGTGTGTGTGTGTAAATGTGTGTGTGTGTGTGTGTAAATGTATGTGTAATGTGTGTGTGTGTGTGTAAATGTGTGTGTGTGTGTGTGTGTGTGTAAATGTGTGTGTGTGTGTGTGTAAATGTATGTGTAAATGTGTGTGTGTGTGTGTGTGTGTAAATGTATGTGGAAATGTGTGTGTGTGTGTGTGTGTGT